>NC_061863.1:42523824-42635290 GCF_907164915.1 Impatiens glandulifera | reverse complement strand
CAAAGCAGTTCTTCAATAAATACGATGGTAAATTCAACTTTCCGACATTTAGGAAGAACTGTCGGTTTTGTCTGTCCGAACCGATTTTTTCCTTTAAGAAAATAAGTTAAATTTATATCGGTTAAATTAGGATGTTTCTGAAGAAAGAAAACTTAGTTTCCTGTAGAGGCTTGTGAAGATATCGGCTACTTGTTGATCAGTTGATACGTATTCCAACCGGATGTGCTTCTGCATGACATGTTCCCGGATGAAATGATGCTTTATGTCGGATGTGTTTGGTTTCTAGAGTGTAAAATCGGATTGTATGTGATTGCTATGGCACTTGTGTTGTCACAGAAAATTAGGGATTCTTCGGCGGTGATACCAACGTCCTTTAGTTGCTGTTGAATCCATAGAAGTTGTGAACAACAACTTCCGACTGCAAGATATTCAGCTTCTACGGTTGAAGTAACAACCGACGTTTTGCTTTTTACTGTGCCATGAAACAAGTCGATCACCTAAGAATTGGCATGTTCCGCTGGTACTTTTTTCTATCAATTTTACATCTGCATAGTATGCATCAAAATAGCTTGTGAGGTTAAAACTTTAGTCCTTCGGATACCACAAACTGACTTCAGGGGTTCCCTTAGATATTTCAGGATTCGTTTAGCGGCTGTCTAGTGAGACTGTTTTGGGATTAGCCTGGAATTTTCCACACACTCCGACCGCAAATAATATGTCTGGTCTACTTGCTGTCAGGTACAGAAGTGAACCGATGATTCCACGATAGGCTGTCAGGTCTACTCCCTAAACCGTCATCATCTTTATCCAAGGCTTGATTGATGAGCTCATTGGAGTGGCGACAGAGGAACATGTGTCCATCCCAAATTTCTTTAGAAGTTCCTTTGTGTATTTGGGCTGACTAATGAAAATTTCTCCTTCGAGTTGTTTAACCTGAAGACCTAGGAAGAAGCTTAATTCTCCCATCATACTCATTTCAAATTGTTAGTCATAAAGGTGAGAATTTATCAAAACAACTTAGGATCAGTTGATCCGAAAATGATATCATCTACACTAAATTTGAACAAGTAGAATGTGTACCTTTTTCTCAATTTAAATAGGGTTTATCACTAAACCCTATGGTGAAGTCAATGGATGTATCAGAAATGCAGTTAATGTATCATACCAAGCTCTAGGAGCTTGTTTTAAACTGTAAAGAGCTTTATTTAGACGATATACATGATTAGTCAGGTCAGCATTCTTAAAACCGGGTGGTTGTTCAACGTATACTTCTTCACGTAGGTCACCATTTAAAAATGCACTTTTAACATCCATTTGGAAGACTTTAAAATTTTTGAAAACAGCAAAGGCTAGAAAAATTCTAATGGCTTCAATTTTTGCTACAGATCAAATGATTCTTCAAAATCAATGCCTTCTTCCTGTTTGTATCCTTGTGCCACTAATCTAACTTTGTTCCTCATAACCAAACCGTCTTCATTGAGTTTATTTCTGAATACCCATCTTGTTCCTATGACCGGTTGGTCTTTCGGTCTAGGGACTAAATATTAGACTTTATTACTCTCAAACTGGTTTAACTCTTCTTGCATTGCTAAGATCCAATCCGGATCCGACAATGCTTCATCCACCTTTTTCCGCTATATCTGGGATATGAAAGCGGAATTAAAGTATTCCTCCAGTTTTTGTCGCCTAGTTTGGACGGGTTTTGAAGGATCACCTATAATAAGCTCAAGAGAACGATTTGTATTCCTTTTGAGGTTTGATTCATGAGTGCCTACCAAATCACCGTTTGTTTGATCAAGGCTAGACATAGGCTGAGCAATAGTGTCAGACTGACCGATTTCCTTAGTTTGAACCGAGGAGTCAGCTTCCTGTTGTGTGGCAGCTGATCCGACTGGGTTTCAACAACACCCATTTGGTCATGGACAAAACCGTCTGTAAACCGGAATCATCTTCACTATCAGAATGAATATTATTATTTTCCAATCTATTGTGTAGATCAAAGGATGATGTAGTGTTACTTTCAACCGATTCATCAAATACAACATGAAGAGATTCTTCCACGGTTAAAGTTCTAGTATTATATACTCTATATGTTTTACTAACCGCTGAGTACCCTAGCATTATCCCAATATTGGATTTTGCATCAAAAGCAGATAAGTAGTTTTTGCCATTAATGTGAATGTAACATTTTCAACCGAAAATTTTAAGATACTGAATGTTAGGAATTATATCAAAATACACTTCGTACGGTGTTTTATTGTGAAATTTGTTAATCAAAGACCGGTTTTGTGTATAACATGCAGTATTGATAGCTTCAGTCCAAAATTTCTGAGCAACACCTAAGTCAGCTATCATAGACCTTGCGGCTTCCTTGAGAGTTCGGTTTCTTCTCTCAGCCAGGCCGTTCTGTTGAGGAGTTCTAGCACTGGACAACTCGTGTCTAATGCCGGATTCATCAAGAAATGCATTTAGAGTATTATTTGTAAATTCGGTTCCTCTATCACTCCTAATGTTATTTATACGTGTTGATATTTCATTTTGTAAACGCTTAAGCAATGTAATTAAATTGGATGCGGTTTCACGTTTAGATGCCAAAAATGTGACCCATGTGTATCTAGAATAATCATCAATAACAACCATAGTGTACAACATACCACCTAGGATGGTGACCCTAATCGGTCCAAATAAATCCATGTGAAGTAGATCTAAGCATCGGTTAGACTGAATGTGTCCTTTACTCTTAAAGGTTGATTTAGTTTGTTTACCCATTTGACATGTTGAACACACCTTATCCTTATTAAATACTATATCAGGAATTCCTTCAACTAACTTTTTACTGCGGATATAGTTTAAGGTTTAAGGTTTAGATGGTTTAACCTTTTATGTCATAGCCAGGTTTGATCAGTTTTAGCTACCATGCAAACAGGATGCTCCACTTCATTTTTCCAGTCTACCTTGTATATGTTTCCTAACCTATTTCCGGTTAGTAGTGTACTACCCTGAGAGTTTTTAACTAAGCATGCATGTTTAAGAAATTCTACAGTATATCCAGCATCACACATCTGACTAATACTTAGTAAGTTAAAATGTAGATTTTCAACTAGAAGTACATTGTCAATTGTTAAGTTACCATGGACAATCTTACCCTTGCCCACAGTTCTACCTCTTGAGTTGTCACCAAAGACTATCATTGCGCCGGTTTCTATTTTGATGTCGGTCAGTAGGTTGCTGTTTCCAGTCATATGTCTGGAACAACCGCTGTCCAGGTACCATTCAGAGTTTCCTAGTCGTTTCTTCATAACCTGCAAAATATACATATTTACAACTATTTGGTACCTACATTATTTGGGTCCACAATTGATTAGTCCCTTGGGTATCCAGACTTTGATAAGTCGGATAACATTCCCGGTCATGGATACATCCTTTTCTTCTTCTTCTAACCGGTTAGATTACTTGATCGGTTTGATTCTTGATCGGTCAGATTCTTGACCGTTCAAGGTTCTTGACCGTTCCTGCATAGGAAATTTGTTTTTGTTAAGTTCTTATTTTAACTGGTCTAATTTATCTAAAAATTTATCCTTTTTTGATTATTTTATTTAAAATATTCAAAATCATGTAAGAAGTAAGAAGTAGACCGGTTGTTTTAAAAGTTTGTTTGGCCGGATTTTTGGCAAAATTTTGGAAAATTTTGAGAAAGATTTTGTAAAAGATTTTGTCTTTTTAAAAAAAAAAATTATCTTATCACTTTGAAATTCTTGAAAGCAACAAAAGCAAGGAAGATTCTAATAGCTTCAAGTATAGCCACAGAAGAAAATGATTCTTCAAAATCAATGCCTTCTACTCGTTTATATCCTTGAACCACTAATCTAGCCTTGTTCCTCGTAACCAAACTGTTTTCATTGAGTTTATTTCTAAACACCCATCTTGTTCCTATGACCGATTGACCTTTTGGTCTTGGAACTAGATGCCATACTTTATTTCTCTCAAACTTGTTCAATTCCACTTGCATTGCTAAGATCCAATCAAGATCTAACAATGCTTCATCTACCTTTTCCTGCTCAATTTGTGATATGAAAGCAGAGTTTTCATATTCTTCCAAAAGTTGTTGTCTAGTTCGGATAGGTGATGACGGGTTACCTATAATAAGCTCAAGAGGATGATTTATGTTCTTTTTAAGATTCGGTCCGGTAATGTATTCCAAATGATCCGTTATCTGATCAAGGTTAGACAGATCGATAAGCTGATCAGAGTCAAGGAAACTAATTTCCTTAGTGGACACTAAGGTGTCAACATCATGCTGTGAAGCAGCTTGATCAGACTGAGTTTCAACATTAGTCGTTTGATCATAGACAAACCTTCTAAAAACCGGAACCTCATCTTCATCATCAGATTGGATATTTAGGTTTTCCAATCTGTTGTGTAGATCAAGGGATGCATCGGTATTACTTTCAACTGATTCATTAAAAATAACATGCGAAGATTCTTCAACAGTTAAGATTCTAGTGTTATACACTTTATATGCTTTACTAACTGCTAAATATCCCAACATTATACCGACATCGGATTTTACATCAAAAGGGGGTAAATAATTTTTGTCGTTGATGTGAATGTAACACTTATAGCCAAAGATCCTAAAATACTGGATATTAGGAACTCTATCATGGTATACTTCAAATGGTGTTTTATTGAGTCGTTTGTTAATCATAGATCGATTTTGTTTATAGAATGCATTATTGATAGCCTTGGCCCAAAACGTTTGAGCAATACCCGAATCGACTATAATGGACCTTGCGGCTTCCTTGAGAGTTCAGTTTCTTCTCTCGACCAATCCATTTTGTTGAGGAGTTCTTGCACTAGACAACTCGTGTCTATTGCTGGAATCCTCATGAAATACAGTTAATGTACTATTTGTAAACTCAGTTCCTCTATCACTTCTAATCTTATTTATGCGTATAGATTTCTCATTTTGTAGTCTTCTAAGCAATTTAATCAAATTTAGTGTAGCCTGATTTTTAGAGACCAAAAATATCACCCAAGTGAATCTAGAATAATCATCAATAACTACCATAGTATAATGCATACCGCCTAGGCTTGTGACCCTAATTAGTCCAAATAAGTCCATGTGAAGTAATTCTAAGTATCGTCTAGATTGGGTTTTCCTTTTACTTTTTAAAAGTTGATTTTATTTGTTTACCCATTTGACATGCATAACAAAATTTATCTTTAGAAAACATATGTTAGGAATTTCTTCAACTAATTCTTTAGTACATATGTAGTTAATGGTTTTGAAATTCAAATGATCTAACCGTTTATGCCAATACCAATTCGTATCATTCTTAGCTATCATTCAAACCGGGTTTTCATTTTTATTTTTCCAGTATATTTTGTAGATGTTTCCTAACCTATTTCCGGTTAGTAAAATGCTACCCTTAGAATTCTTAACTAAACATGCATGTTTGTGAAATTTAACAATGTATTCTACATCGCACATTTGACTAATGCTTAATAAATTAAAATGCAAGTTTTCAACTAGAAACACATTGTTTATAGATAGGTTGCCATAGATAATCTTACCCTTGCCCACGGCTCTACCTTTAGAGTTATCGCCAAAGATTATCTTTGCAAAGACTTCATGAACAATATCGGTCAACAAACTGTTGTTTCCGGTCACGTGACTAGAGCAACTGCTGTCCAGATACCATTCAGAGTTTCCCAGTCGTTTGTTCTTCATAACCTGCAAAATACAAATATTTACACATATTTGGTACCCACATTCACTTGGGTCCGCGGTTGATTAGTCCTTTAGGGATGCATACTTTGATTAATTGAATGATTTTCCCAGTAATAGTATTAATATATTTACCGGTACCATGCTTGACATCTCTTTGTCCGCCTTTGAATACCTCATTGTGTTGTGGTTGTGAATGTTGATTGGTCCTAGTTGAATGTCTATCGGTTTCTCTTCTTACTGGCCGGTTGACTTTCCTTCTCTCAGGATGAAACCATTTTGCCTTGTCGGTTGGACCTACATAATTGATTTCTTTGGCCAGTTTTGAATCATGATCTGCTTCATTGTCAATTGAACTACTCTTGACAAAGCTTATGAAAGGAAGCTTGTTCTTGTTGATGTTCAACCCGTTGGAAGGTTTCCAGTTAGCCGATTTATTGCCTTTATATCCAAGACTAAACTTGTATTTGGGATGTCTTTGGTAGGTTGACATCTGGCTTACAGCTTCACTAGATTTCTTCCAAGCAGCCATGACATATTTTGATCTTTAATTTTCTTCAGTTAACGATTGAACTGTCTCCTTGAGCTTACATTCTCATAGGATAGTTCAGTTGGTTCATCGGTCTTAGTTCCACTCGGCTCATCGGTTTGGAAGTTACTCAGTTCGTCGGTGTAGAAGTTCAGCCGGGTTGGTACAAGAGTAGACAAGTTCTTAAACTCAGTGACCATGTCGTTGAGAGCAATAACTAAATATTCTCGGGTAAACTCTTCACAAGAAAAATCAAATACATCTTCCTCCTTAGCCATGAGGCAGGTGATTCCTTCGTCATCGCTATCCGAGTCGGTATGATCCCACAAGCTCCCACCATCATCGGCTATCAATGCCTTCTGGATTTCCTTGCCTTCACTGGATTGCTGATTGTCACCCCTCTAGTTGTTATCAGGTGGTTTCCGGTCATCTCTTCTTGGTCTTATGCATTCCGTCCTGTAGTGACATAAAGCATTTCAATTAAAACATTTAACGTTAGATTTATCATTGTAGTTGTAGTTGTTTGACGGTTGATTATTATTCATGAATTTTCCGATTTTTTTTGCAAGCATGGGCATTGCATCCTCAGTAAACTACTCGGTGGTTTTGACCGGTATAGAAGCGGTTGGTTCCACAGATGTCACCAGGGCTTTAGTTGCGGTTGATGTCGAGGCTTCATCTTCGATTTGAGATCTCATCTCGAACTCATATGCCTTCAAGTCTTCAAACTCATCGTGCAGCTTCATTTTGTGGAGGCTGTTCGATTCTCGCATCACCATAGTCTATATATCCCAAAAACTGGGAAGAGATCTCAATGCCTTGACAATGGTTTCTTTGTTGTAATACTTCTTTCCAAGTAAAACTCATTCACCACATTGGTGAACCGATCACTAAACTCTTTCATAGTTTCACTTGGCCTCATTTTGATATTTTCAAACTTCTAACTGGCCACTAGTATCTTGTTTTCCTTAGTTCTTTCGTTTCCCTCATGTAGTTGAATCACTGTCTCCTAGGCTTCTTTTGCAGTTTTACATTCTCTGACTTTCCCGAAAGTATTTATGTCCAGAGATTTGAATATGTGGCTTCTGCAAAGGTTGTCCAGGTTATTCCTTCTCTTATCATCGGCTGTCCATTCGCTTCTCTCGTTCTCAATCTTAATCGGACCATCTGTAAGGATGAACATAATTTAATCATCCATGGTAGGCAAGTGCAAGTGCATCCTAATCTTCTAGTCAGCAAACTCCTCTCTCTCTAGCATTGGGGGTTTCACACTGAAAGTCATACTTGCTTGCTTCTGGGTGGCTAGGGTTTTAAGATTAGCTTCTCTGATACAACTTGTTAGGATCGGGATCACCAATAGAAGACCGGGGTCCGACTAAAGGAGAACGGTTACACACTCACAATGGTTGGTGCTAATTCGGTTAGGAATTAACAACAATTTTAACACCACACAGACTGTCACAAGCCCTTGAACCAAGTTCAAGGGCGGAAATGTTTGTTTCAGCCTGAAGAAACACACACAGATCGGTTAGAGAAGAGAATAGAGAAGAATCGATTGGAATAAGTAGAAGTCGGTTCGGATAAGGAAATGACCGGAAATGAGAAAGAACACAAAACAAAGATTTTATGAATTTTCGGAGATAAAACTCCTACGTCACCCTTCTTCTCAAACAACGAGAATGATATTCACTAAGAATATTCAAACACAATACAACACACGATCGAGTCTTATTTACTGCTCGATGTTCACTTTACAATATTCATACAGTATTGTAATACACTTTTACAGAATGTAAATACACAAAGCTTTTAGCACTTGTCAATGACTCTCTCACTTGATAGCTCTGTGTTTTTTATTTGTGAAATCGTGTTTGAAAGGTTGTAAATTGGTTGATCGATTGGTAAAGACTTCAGCTCTTCAACTTCCTCCTTTTATAGTGGAAATATGATAACAATCATATTTCTCTTTCTTCAGCATTTAATGCTGTTGGTCAAAAGGAGTCGCATATCATTTAATGTGGTTGAAGCTTCCCAAGGCATAATACGGCGCCGACCCAAACTGGGTAACTATACACTTGACAGTTATCTGCTCCTAGGACGTTGCATCTGTACTTATACCAAACTAGGTAACTTTACATCTGATAGTTACCTGCTTCCTGCCGTCTTTCACCAGACTTATATCATTATGGAAATGACACAGTCTGAACCTTTGAAGATCTTCCTCTGTACATTCCCAAAGAATGTCTATTTGCACCGAAGTGTCAAATGCCAACATTTCCATATCTTTGATTCTTTCTTGATTAAGATCTGCCCGTTGGAAATGTTCGTTGATATAGTATATGAACCAAACTGGACACATATTGGTTTGTTGCTATGGAGTCGGTCGACCGGTCCTACCGCCGAGGAGATGGAAACCGACTTTTGATAATAAGATCACCGATTCTAAATTTGAACCGGACCGGCCTTCTGATAAGATAAAACATTTAAGAGTTCCGGTTTGAGCTTCTTCAGAGATACAGGTTTGACCGACAAAAAATGTGACCGCTCCTTGTACCTACACATAAAGTTGAATTTAATTAAGTTTTTTAGATAGTTAATTACTTATTAATTAACTATCTAATTTTTCTAACAAACTTTAAAATAAAAAATCGAAATTATGATAACAAACTGTTTTGAACGATTTGATCATCATCCATGTTGATTGATACCTTAAGATGATGATTAACATATTCTTGAGATCTTGGTGAAGCTACTTAAACCCTTGGATCAAAGAATCCAAAATTAAACAAAAATTATAAAACTTGCACTTTTGTGTTCTTGAGGACAGAGGCTTGTTAGCCTAGGAACGAGAGATTCAATCGAGGATTCTTGGTCCTAATTGAAAGGTTCAACTAAAAATCTTAGCCTAGGACTGAGACTTAAGACTAAGAATTTCAACTAGACTAAGAGGTCCGACCGATGATCTTGAGCTATGATAGAGACATTTTTATCAAGGACCGAGAGGTTCAACAAATGACCGATGATCTTCGAACCTAGCACCGATGAACTTAGTCTTAGCTAGCCCAGGATCGACGTGTTTATACACCTAGATCGGTAATCTCAGCCAAGGTCCAAGATTCCTTAGCACCCATACTGAGGTACCTCGACACCTAGACCGAAGATTCGACCGAGAGGCTCCTCGACTTGGACCGAAGGTCTTTTCGCCCCGACCAATAAAAACGAACCCTTGGTATAAGACTTCGGTCCTAAGGCCTGTTTGGTTTCACTTATCATAACCCAAAATAATTTATTTAAGTTTAGAACCCCAAACCATTTTCTAAAAATCACGAAAAGTTAGAAACTGATTTCAAAATATTTTCGACAAAAAATATTTTGATAAAGGTGTATTTGGTGTTTATTTTTAAACACTAATGCCTTCGAAAATAACTGATATTATTCAGGCATTCCCTCCCTAAGCAATCATATGCAATATGTAACAATACTTAAATATTGTTATTTCAATATTTTAAATAACACACAAACCTTATGCATTCTTAGGACCAGAAGAATAATCGGTAAATTAAAATATTATACAATTGATTTTTAAAATTCAACTTTATAAGTAGAGACCGTTTCTAAAATGGGTACGGAAGATGAAGTATTTAAGTCATTTCCCAAGTATCACCAAACTACAAACTAAAAGAAACTCTAACCAATACATTTGTACACGTATGTCAACTTTGATTGATTTTCAAAAATTAATTGGCGACTCTGTTTTAAAATAAATAATCTTTTATATTAATCATGTTTAATTAATTTAAACTAAAGGATTTATAAAAAATCAAATTGTATTTTGATCATTGTAAATCTCCGGATTATTTAAATGAATATTGAAATTAATTATTTTTAATTAATTTCAAAAAATTTCAAGGATTATTTAAAAATATTTTAATTAATTTTTTATTTAAAAATAAAATTCCTGACATGCAAACCAAAGTTGAAATTCTCAAACCTCGAGCTTTTCTAAAACGTAAGGGTTTTTTCGGGGTTACAACTTTCTAGCGACTCTACTTGGGATTAAATATGTAACTCGAAAACATAAAATTGGCTTATGAAACTTTTGTAACACGTTTTCCCACTTAATAGGCTTTCCTTAAAGGTACAACACATAAAAGACGCATATGTTTTACCTTAATTTAAGTCTTTATGTGTAAAGGGTACATCACCCCCTTCTTATTTACAAAGAAGTACTCACTAAGATCGATACTTCTACACCTATATGCAAAGATTATCAATGAGAAATGACAACCTTTTACAAAGCGAGTGATGTTACGAGAGGAAAAACAAGAATATACGAGATCAACCCCTCCCTTTGGCGATGAGCCGTCCGATAGGACGTAGGCATTGTGGAGGTGGGGAAAATTCTTAATTGAGTTGATATTCTCTAGTTTGTGGTGATGGTTATACCCCTCAACTATCGTTGAATGATACTCTCTTATTATTCCTCTTAGAATATAAAACTTGGTTACTACCGCCAAACTGGTTGTTCGTTGTGCCTATACAACCAAAACCTCATCACTACAACTTCTTACGTGATTAATATATATGTATTATGTGTATGCATGTATAGTTTTAGTGAGCATCTCAAACATGTTCATTCTTTTCAAAAGAAACGCATGTTTGTAAAGGTTTTGAATTTTCAATCACAGCCGATGTCCATGCTGACGCAATGAGAGGAAATATCGATCCAATGGTCTCATTCCAATCACGAGATTCATAAACTTCAAGGTAAAGTCCACCTTCATGATGGAAATGGAACGAAGGTGGAATCCTGTAAAATGAGTTTAATTCATGGGAGAAAGGCTTATGTGCCCAACAATAGTGGAGTTCTGAGCTATCTTTATGACGGACAATAAGAATATTCTACATTTGAAGCCATTTTTAGAATCAATGTCCTTAAGGAAGTTCTTGCAAGAGGAATACTCTAAGGTAACATCTGATACTATCCTCGCAAGGACACGCATCGATTTCCAAACATGGACGAAGATGAAATAAGGAATGGAGAAATTCCTTTAACTCAAAGATCATCCATTATAACAATGATGATCCTACTAGCTCACTTCTTCCTAATACCAGCAAATGGTAAACCCTCTTCAAGGATCCTAGAGGTAGCACACCATATGCGAAGGGGAAATAAAGATCCATTAGGTATTATTCTGGCAGAAAATCTGATGCGTATAAACAACTCATACCTATCTTCCACCATGAGCAAAAGTGGCTCATTCTTAATTCTCTATATCTTGTTGCTCGACAAACTTAAATGTTTTCCACCAGTACTTCCTAATGGAATCATGTCCCCTTCCATTTAGTATCGAAGAATGAAGGAAGCCCTGTCTGGACCTCTTGTACAAAATAATGATGAGATATGGGAGATCCTCCCATGGTACTCACATCAAGAAAATGAAATTCATGATGGATGACAAGCCTATGATCATGTTTATGGGTCTATAATGTGCTACCTTCTATTATATCCATACCATGTTCAAGCATTTCGGTTATAGCTTCAGAGAAGCTTTCTTCTCCGTAGGCATGCCAATCGATCACATGGCATATGCAGGATGCCTGGAAGAAGGGCACGACGTCTTCTATATGAATATCCTACAAAAGCGAAGGAAGTACATGGATGTCATTCTCCAAGAATATGAGCAGGTCCATGAAGCTGAAGAGGAGGAAGTTGTTAGTGTGGGAACAAGCTACTGTTGGACCTAAAGCATGCGACTTCCGTCAACACATTTTTCCTTTTAGACTCTCTCTATAATATATCAACAAGTGATCTTTGTGTGTAATAAACTTTGTGAGTATGTTTTATATAACAACTATGTGTTTGTCTTTGAATCACAAAATATATGCTCACTCTCTAGGATTTATTTTATATGCATATGTATTTCTCTCACATCTTTCTCTTCACAACAGTTCATGAATATAACAAGCCGACACGAACCCCAAAAAGAGTGATAAAAAAACATATGTTTTATATGCCACTATATGGCCGAAGAACTCTTAGTTCCTAAAATGGTCTCTATGACCGAATTTAGGGAAATAAAGGCATCTATGCAACATGTAATGGAGCAACTCACGTTGACCACGACTTCTTTAGAACAAATTCAGTCTACATCCCAAAATATACATTTTTCCTCTCGGTTTCCTAACCCGCCCATTCGGGTGATGTTGACCCCCATTAACTCTCGTCCTACTAGTCAACAAGAACCAGAGGAATTCTCTCTCTACCAAGAGTCTAGGAGGATATCAAACTAACCACACAGGTACAACATGAGAAGGTAATCAACCCCATGAGATCATAGGAAAAAACTATTCTATCGGCTGACCAATCACCGTTAACGGAATATGAACGCCAAATGGATTAAGTTTAAGCCATGCAAGAAAAAATGCAAGCCTTATTAAACAAGATGGCTAAGGGAAAAAGAAATGAGGAACACTACGACTGGAAAGACATTATGAAAGCTGCTAAATGAGTAGTTATTCCTTTAGGCATCAAGCTTCCAACTCTGTCCAAATACATCAGAAAAAGCGACCCATTAGTCTTTTCAAAATGTACACTTCCTTAATGACCCTATTGCGACTTTGAGAACAATTTTTTATCCACTTATTCCCTCAGTACCTCGATGATGTTGCTCTACGCATGTATCACCAGAAAAAGATAGTATATTCGCAAAGCATCACGGTCATATATACATGATCCACTCAGAAGAAACCCTATCGATCGAATATGTAAATAAAGCTCTATCATTCTAATAGGTATTCCAGACCCTATCTTTGAATAAGTATCCAAGCCTTGTCTTTCAACAAGACACAAAGATCATTCATACATGATATACTCACAAGAAACCCTATCTCTTGAATTGGTAAATAAAACCCTATCATTCGAATAGGTATCCCCTTTGTCGACATCACTGACACCAAAATATCTTAAAGACAAAACTCTATCTCTCGATAGGTACTCAAGTCTTGTCTGTCGACAAGCCACGACAATCATTTATACAAGATCCAACTCAAAACCTTATCCCTCAATAGGTCCTCGAACAAAACCCTATCACTCGATAGGTAACCAAACCCTATCTCTTGATAAAGTACTCAAGAAAACCCTATCTCTTGATAGGTATTTAGTCAAAATTCTAGATATTGATAGATATGTCTACTCAACTTACAAAAATGTCAAAGCCTTGTCTGTCGACAAGCATAACGATCATTTGTACATGATCCCGTTCAAACCCTATCACCGGAATAGGTATCTGTTGGGTCAAATTTATTTGACTAATCTTATTTTGATGATGCATTGACAAAACTTAAACCAAGAATGAAGCTAAACCGTCTAATTTATTTTTGTGCATGTGCATTAAAACTATATTAACTCAGACGCAATTTGAAAAAGGCTAATTAGACGTGTTATGTTGTTAGACGTGCAGTCTAACAGATACGTAGTTAGATGTGCAGTCTAACAGATACGTAGTTAGACGTGCAGTCTAACAGATACGTAGTTAGACGTGTAGTCTAATAGATACGTAGTTAGACGTGCAGTCTAACATATACGTAGTTAGACGTGCACTATAATACATACGTAGTTAGACGTGCAGTCTAACAGACGTAGTTAGACGTGTAGTCTAACAGATACGTAGTTAGACGTGAAGTCTAACATATACGTAGTTAGACGTGTAGTCTAACAGACTTAGTTAGACGTGCAGTCTAACAGATACGTAGTTAGACGTGTAGTCTAACAGATATGTAGTTAAACGTACAGTCTAACAGATGCAGTTAGACGTGTAGTCTAACAGACGCAGTTAGACATGTAGTCTAACAAACGCAGTTAGACGTACAGTCTAATAGACGTAGTTAAACGTGCAATCTAACAGATACGTAGTTAGACATGCAGTCTAATAGATACGTAGTTAGACGTGTAGTCTAACTAACGTAGTTAGACGTGCAGTCTAACAAAATTAGTTAGACGTGCAGTCTAACTCTATTAGACGTGTTGGTCTAATAGGATGCAAGGTTAGATGTTGACGTCTAACTCCTTCATACTAGTTTGAAGTGATGAATAGTTAGACGTTGATGTCTAACTCCATTAGACTTGGTAGTCTAATAGATCCTACTATTATACGTTGACGTCTAACTCTCATTAGACTTGGATATCTAATGGAGCACGTCTAATGCCTCGCTTCAGCAGCCGTTTGAAGTTAGTATACATCTTCCCACGATCAACTAACTATATGCTACTCCTGCTCTACTCATCAATGCAGTCCAGTACGTCAGCTATTTGTATCCAATGAATGAACGCCACGTACGCAAATATTCCTCCCACTACTTGTTCTGTACTAGACAATATCAGAAGAATATTCGGAGCACTACCGTTTAAGACGGCCACGATTCTTGTGCATAGAGTCTGTTGTACTCTTGTACTATGGAGGCTTTCATATTTGCACTTTCCACACGTCCTTCTAGAAGATTCGACCTTTGGTGTCTTCACTCTTTATATAGATCCTCAAAGACAACTGTTGAAGCAACGAACTAATCAATCGATTATCAAATTACTGATTATAGTCCTATCAAATGCACTCTTGCACTTACTGATTTCATCATCTTCAAGTTCAAGAGAGAGAATCAAAATCTGTCTATTTGAGAGATATTCTTACTTATATTGTAAGTGTAACAGATTGTGTTCTGTTCAACAGAGAGTTAGCTAGTCAGTAAACTGTATTTGATTCAAAGAAGTATAGTAAATACTCCCGGTTGTTGGAAGAAGGGGTGACGTAGGAGGGTTTTGCTCTGAACATCCCTAAACAACTTGTTGTGTTCTTTACATTCTGTCAATCCTTTTCTCCTGGTTCAAAGCTTCAAATCTGAGCAAATAGTTCCGCACTTGAATTGCTTCAAGAGTTTGCAAAAGTTTGTGAAGAATAGAAAGTGATATTAATCCAAAACAAGATTTCTATCAAACCGTTTTCTAGAAGTTGTCTTCAATATTTAGACCCCCGTCTCTATTGATTACACTGATCCTATCAATTGGTATTAGAGCCCTGTTTCTATTCTCAAGCTATCACCAAGAATGTCGACCATGACCAAAGATGCCAGCGCCACCTCAATCCCTATGTTTTCGAAAGAAAACTATATTGTGTGGAAGAAGAGAGTTTGTGCTCTTCTCTCCTCTCTTCATGATAACATGTGGAGTGTCCTCACTGATGGTCCTATGAAAATCGAAATGGACATATCCGAATGGACCAGCGAAGACCACATAAAGAATAACCTGAACAACATGGCATTGGACGTTCTACACGGATCCATTGACGACAAAATTTTCAACTACATCATTGAGTGCGATACTGCCAAAGAGATCTATGACAGACTTACTCAATTGTGTGAGGGAAACGAGCAAACAAAATAGAACAAAATGATGGTTGCCATTCAGCAGTTTGACACCTTCAAAATGCGTTTGAGAGAAACAATGAATGACTTTGACGCAAGATTCAGCAAGATCATTTCCACTCTATCCATCCTTGGCAAAACCTATAGAAAAAGAGAGATGGCTATCAAGGTCATGCGTGCTCTACCAAGGGAGTGGGACATCAAGACTATGGTAATGTGGGAGTCCAAAGACCTCAACAAGATCGGGCTCTTCGATCTGTTTCCTGATCTTAAGGCCTATGAGTTCGAGTTGAACTCAAGGATTTAAGAAGATCACCCCCCATCCAACATCATCACCAAAGCCCTAGTGATTGCAGAAGAGCCACCAGTTGCCTCTGAAGTTAAGACAGTTGCCCAACAACTCAGCAGCAAGGATATGGCTCTCTTCGTGAAGAAGTTTTGCAAATTCATGAAGAAAAGCAATTCTAACTCAAGCTCTTCAAATATAAATAATGACAAGAAATCTAAAGCTAATATTAAGTGTTTTAACTGTAGTATTTTAGTTCATTACAAATCGGAATGTCGGAAGCCGAAGCATGATGAGAAGAAGAAAGATGAAAAGAAAGAGCTGAAGGCTTTTTTGGTAGGTGACAGGAAAGGAAAATGGAACTACAGCGACTCTGACTCCTCATCTAGCGATAGTGATG
Source organism: Impatiens glandulifera (assembly GCF_907164915.1). Classification (NCBI taxonomy): domain Eukaryota; kingdom Viridiplantae; phylum Streptophyta; class Magnoliopsida; order Ericales; family Balsaminaceae; genus Impatiens; species Impatiens glandulifera. Next base: position 42,618,930 of record NC_061863.1, on the reverse strand, counting down.
ATGAGGTTGCTTGTTTCATGGTAAGAGAGGAATAAGAAGAAGAAGAAGAAGCAGACGAATTTAATGTATCGGACTTCTCTTCTGAAAGATTTTCAAGGGAAGAGCTGGTAGCTGCACTAAAATCTACCTCTGAACCGCCTCAACCATTTTTACATCAAACTACAAAACCATGTGTTTTTGAAAATCACAAGGTTGAGATCTCATCTGAGAATGAGATGCTCAAAGAAAAGATTCAAACTCTTTCTTCTAAAAACAAACGTGTAAACTATATTTTTAGTGCTTGGACAAGGTCTAGAGACACTGTCAGATATCAGATTAGTCTGTTGAAACCTGCTGGATCTAGATCCAGTTTAGGATTTGATAGTAATGACCCAGATCAGTCCTGTAAGAAGCTAAACTCAGCAACTGACAAGCTTAAGCCGATAAGCTTTATCATAGGGAGTTTAACTGACACTGAAACTGATCCACTCCATGAGGAAATAACTTTAAAATAAAAGATAACTTATGCTTCGCAGATGGTTAGCTAGCTGAAGAATAAGTTAGACGCAGCCAACAAGACTGGCAATCTAAAACCTGACACAAAATCAAAGAGTTTTAAAAGAAAATTATCTTCAAAAGCTAAAGGATCAGTGACTAGTCGTAAGTCGTCTTCTAAATCTAAATCATACGCATTAATTACAATACAAAATGGGAAATTCATAAAGATAACTCAGATATGGAAACCCAAAGGACTGCATGTCTAACATTAACATTCTATTAGACTCCATGTCTAATTACGGTTCCCTTCAGACTAATCTGAAAGAGTTACACTGCACGTCTAACTTTCAAATTCTATAACACTCCACGTCTAATTACGATTCCCTTCAGACTAATTTGAAGGAGTTAGACTACATGTCTAACTCTCATCTGTTAAACTACACATCTAACTCTCATCTGTTAGACTGCACGTCTAACTCCGCTAGTTAGACTGTACGTCTAACTCTGCTAGTTAAACTGCACGTCTAACTCCGCTAGTTAGACTGCACGTTAACTCCGCTAGTTAAACTGCATGTCTAACTCCACTAGTTAGACTGCACGTCTAACTCCGCTAGTTAGATTACACGTCTAACTCCACTTAGTTAGACTTCTCGTCTAATTCCGCTAGTTAGACTGCACGTCTAACACCGTTTGTTAGACTGCACGTCTAACTTCGCTTAGTAAAACTGCACGTCTAACTCCGCTTAGTTAGACTACATGTCTAACTCCGCTAGTTAGACTGCACGTCTAACTCCACTAGTTAGACTGCACGTCTAACTCCGTGTGTTAGACTTCACGTCTAACTTCCATCTAATAGCCAATAAGTCAAATGAAACTCATTTAAACTTAGTCTAGTATAACATGTTTTCGATACACCTGCACCAAAAACAATTATGAAACTTAAGAACTCATCCACTCATTAAATTAAGCACTCATCATATAAATAAAGAGTAAAACTTGTTCATCCATCTTACATAAACATTTTCCAAACTATCAATATTCAGAAAATAAACTTCATAATCAATAGATACCATCATCAGATAAACACATAATTATGAATGTTTTTCAAGAGAAACATACAAAACACCTTTCCAAAAACAGAAGAAATAAGTTCAAAACAAAATAACATCAAAAGATTTCCCCCTACGTCGAAGGATGATCTTTTCTTATCTTTTTCATCCTTTTCCCTAAACATCATCTGGAAAAGAGAATCTAAAACCTATGAAATATCTAAGACTGCGGTAAGAGTGGAGTTGTAGACACCTCTGTTCCTTTTCTTTGATTTTAGCCTCTTAACCCTAAGAATATAATCACCAACCTTCTGGCTGTTCAGGATTTTGGAGGATAGATGATACCCGTTACCAGGTTCATCGAGAAGACAATATAGGAAAGCGCCAAGAGGACCGTCAAATCTAAAGATCGTTTTCCGGGCACAAAGTATTCTGACCAGGTTACCGAAGAGGACACTCGTCCAATTGATGGGGACATCCATTGTGATGGCCACCGTTATCTCAAAAACTTTCGTACAGTACTTGTAGGAGGAGTCTTTGGCAAGAAGAGATTTGGAGATGATATCGCTGAATAAGGCATACTCAACGTTCAAGAATTTACTCTTCCCGTGATACTCCACAGGAAGGGTCGAATCTGAAAAAGACCTTCATCATTTTAAACATGATTTCATAAGGGGAAGAAGGAAACTCATGAATTCCTTCGGTAGAGAGTTGGAAGAACATGTCGAATGTACTTTCGTCAAAACAGATCATTCTGCCAAGAACAATCCCGTAGATATATTTGTCGTTGTAAAACTTGGCGGTTTCAAAGAACTCACGAATGATTTGTTCGTGATAGATGTAGTGAGGGCTAAGAAATTTCTTCATCCTAGAGGTTGTCAACGATTCGAACATTTGCTCCATTCCAGAGACTGGTAAAGTGGATACAGACTTCAAATCCACTTGCAAAGATTTCAGAGAGAAAGAAGTCATTTCGATGAGATGAACAAGAACTTTGTCGATTCGAATTCTAGAGAGAGATACGGATTTGGAAGCACTCAACCATTTGAGTAATACCATTCATTAAATATAAAAAACCTAACGTGTAGTTAATATCTAATGATCATACCAACCGTCAAAAACTCATAAACCTATTCCCAAAGAACACAACTATTAATATTAATCATGAAAACACACAGTTAATATCAGACGTACAGAATAAAGTTGTTAGAAATTTTAGTCATTCTTAAAGTATTGAAAGACACGTGTCTTCAATCTTTTTGAGAAGTGACTGATTTAATTTTTGGCGGGAAAAGGTACATAGACAGATACAAAGTTAGAGGAGAATTGTCCAAATAGCCAGAGGATGAAAGGTCTAAGTACACAAGTAGTTAGACGTTAATTTTACTTTTCACATTTTCACTTCTTTTTGGGAAATCCGTATATTAGACGTAAACGTCTAATTATGCGAAAACAACACGTGTTGCACGTGTGTCTGGTTGGACGTGAGCTTCCACTTGCTCTAGTCATACAAACGTCTAAATACGTCTATTAAACGTATGCGTCTAAACACACAAGTTAAAAACTAAGACATGAGTTCCAAAAAGAAGATTAAACTGCATGAGTAGACGTACGTCTAAGTAGTTATGCTTCTTAAACTTTTAATCCATTAGACGTATTAAGACCTCTGTCTTCATGTCTGTCCAGTTACGTTTTAGACAACACGTTCCCCCTTAGTTTATGCACATAACAACATCAATCAAGATCAACAAGACTTAAAATGTTTCTAAAGTGAGAAAACATAGCTTCGGGCAGAGGCTTCGTGAAGATATCTGTCGTTTATTGATCCGTGTGAATGTATTCAAGACGAATCTGCTTTTGATTGACATGCTCACGGATAAAGTGATGCTTGATTTCGATGTGCTTCGTCCGAGAATGCAGAACTGGATTATAGGTGATTGCGATAGCACTAGTGTTGTCGCAGAAAATTGGAGATTCTTCAGCCTCAATCCCATAGTCCCTGAGCTGTTGTTGAACCCACAAGAGCTGAGAGCAAGAACTGCCAGCTGCATGGTACTCTACTTCAGCTGTAGACGCGGCAACCAATGTCTACTTCTTGCTTAACCATGAGATAAGACGATCTCCTACGAACTGGCAAGTTCCACTTGTACTTTTTCTATCAATTTTGCACCCTTCATAATTTACATATGAGAAACTAGTCAAATTTAAACTAGAATCCTTCGGATACCACAGTCCCACATTTTTAGTTCCCTTCAAATATTCCATAGACTCCAACAACAAAGTGAATGTCTGGTCTACTGGCAGTAACATAAAGAAATGACCCAATAAGACCTTTATATGCTGTGACATCTACACATTGACCACCATCATCTTTGTCCAGTTTACTAGAGGAGCTCATTGAAGTGGCTACAGTAGAGCAGTTCTCCATCCCAAACTTCTTTATTAATTCTTTGGTATACTTGACCTGATTGATGAATGTTCCTTTTTCCAGCTGACGAACTTGGAGACCGAGGAAGAAAGTTAATTCTTCTATCATGCTCATTTCAAATTTGTCCTGCATCAGCTTTGCAAATTTCTCACACAATTAGGGATTAGTTGATCCAAATATAGTATCATCAACATATATTTGAATAAGCGGAATGTGAGAATCTTTAGTGAATCTAAACAATGTTTTATCCACAGTTCTAATAACAAAATCACGATCATACAGAAATTCAGTCAAAGTGTCATACCAGGCTCTAGGAGCTTGTTTCAAACCATATAAAACTTTATCAAGTTTAAAAACATGATTTGGTAAAGTATGATCTACAAAACCAGGATGTTTCTCAACATAGACATCTTCATTTAATTTACCATTTAAAAATGCACTTTTTACATCCATTTGAAAAACTTTAAAATTCTTAAATAATGCATATGCCAGAAAAATTCTAATTGCTTCAAGTCTTGCTACCGCTGCAAAAGACTCATCAAAGTCGATACCTTCCTCCTGTCTGTATCCTTGAGCAACCAAACAAGCTTTGTTTCTAACAACTAAGCCATCTTCACTAAGCTTGTTTATAAAGACCCATCATGTTCCTATGACTGACTAATCAGTTGGTCTAGGAGTTAGATTCCACACTTTATTTCTCACAAATTGGTTTAACTCCTCCTGCATACCATTGATCCAATCTGGATCAACCACTGCTTCACCAATTTTCTTGGGTTCAATCTGAGAAATAAAAGCAAAATTTGCAATTTCATCCAACAATTGACGTCTAGTCCTCCGAGGAGACAAAGGATTTCTGATGATCAATTCTGGTGGATGATTCTTGTTCCATCGGAAGTTGGATCCAAAGGGATTGGTCATCTGAAATGGTGACACCTTGACGTCCGAACTCTCAACAGAATGTTGAACATGGGTTTGTACGTCTAGTTGAATTTCAACCGGATCAGCCACAGGTTCAGAAAATGACCTCCATTTGTCTAGAGCTTCTTCCTCACTTACAGACTCAAGACTTGTCGCTTCTAGTCTGTCATTAAGGTCAATGGGATCGATGGAGTTACTCTCAACAGGCTCGTCAAAGACAACATGAAGAGATTCCTCAACAATTTGAGTTCTGTTGTTGAACACTCTGTAAGACTTGCTTACTTAGGAATATCCCATCATGAATCCCTCATCTACTTTAGCATCAAAAGTAGTCAAATAAACATTTCCATTGTCATGAATAAAACATTTACACCCGAATACTTTGAAATAAGAAACTGTGGGAATTCTCCCGTAATACAGTTCATAGGGAGTTTTATTAAAATGTTTGTTAATTATTGACCGATTTTGTGTGTAACAAGCAGTGTTTATGTCTTCTGGCCATAACCTCTGAGGTACATTTGATTCAGCTAGCATGGATCCCACAACTTCCTTTAGAGTCCTCACTCTTCTCTCAGCAATGTCATTCTGCTATGGAGTTCTGGCACTAGACAATTTGTGCTTAATTCCAGACTCCTCGAGGTAAGAGCAAAGATATCTGTTTGTGAACTCAGTTCCCTGGTCACTTCTAATGCACGCAATATTCAAAGATTTCTGATTCTGAATTCTTTTAAATATTCTAATAAGTTTTCAGCAGTTTTATCCTTCGATGGTAAAAATGCTACCCATGTAAACCGTGAAAAATCATCAATAACAATTAGGGCGAATATCATTCCTCCTAAGTTTTTTACAGGAATTGGACCAAACAGATCCATGTGTAGGAATTCTAAGAAACGGCTGGATTGAGATTTCCCTTTACTTTTGAACGATGATCTGCCCCGTTTGCCTAACAGGTAAGTAGGACAAACCTTGTCCTTAACAAATTGTAATTTAGGTAATCCAATAACTAAATTGTTTGAACAAATATTGTCATGGTTTTGAAATTCAAATGTTCAACCTTTTATGCTATAACCATTTCTGGTCATTCTTGGCAATCATGCACATAGGATCAAAAGATTCTTTTTGTCAATTCATTTTATATGAGTTTCCTACTCTACTACCAGTTAATAAAGTATTTCCCTTTTTATCCTTAACTAGACATGCATGAGTTTGAAAATCAACTGACAAAGCATTATCACATAAGTGACTGATACTAATCAAGTTATAGAACAAATTGTCTACAATTAACACGTCATTAATGTTAGATTACCATGGATAATCTTACCTTACCCATGGTCTAACCCTTCTTGTTATCACTAAAAGTGATCTTAGGTCCAGAACAATCTATTATATTAGTGAGAAGTTGTCTGTTTCCTGTCATATGCCTGGAACAACCGCTATCAAGATACTATACAGATTCTTCCATGCCATCATTCACTTGTACGTTGGTTTGATCATCTGCCATCAAGCAAGTCACTGTTTCAGTATTCCTTCCAACATGAGACTCTTCAGAATCGCTGTCTGTCCATTTTGATTTGTTTTCAACACACATGAAAGCTTTCTGATCTTTCTAAATCATCATGACTCGACCATTTCTACCATAGATTTGAGTCAGCTTCTCCCATATTTCTTTAGTAGAGGAGTAGGTCTTGATCTCGTAGAAAATCTTCATGTTGATTGATTAATATAGGATGTTTTTGGCCACATTGTACAAATTGTTAGTCATCTTATCTTCAGTAGTCCATTCACATCTTGGCTTCGAAATCTTTATGGGACCATCAGTAATGACACTACACATATCGCAATCAAGAGCAGGCAAGTGCGCATGCTTTCTCAACATCCAATAATCGCAGTTGTCTCTTGACAAAATAGGGATTTCATTGATGATAGACATGATTCAGGTCCTTAAAACTTGAGAATATAAACAGGGCTCTGATACCAATTGAAAACATCGACTTAATCAATAGACACGGGGGTAAGGCTATTTATGAAGGCTTAAGAAAAACGGTTTGATAGAAATCCCGTTAAGGACTTAAATCACTTTCTATTCTCCACAAACCCTAACAAACACTTGAAATAGAATCAAGTGCGGAAATGTTTACTTAGGTTTGAAGCTTAGGATCAAGAATGATAAGATGACTAAATGAAAAAGGACACAGTAGTTTGTTTATGGATGTTCAGAGCAAACTCTCCTACGTCACCCCTTCTTCCAACCATCGGAAGGATTCACTATAATAAGCTTTGAATCAAATACAGTTGCACAAATAGCTCACTATTGAACAGAACAGACTCTGTTCAACTTACAATATGATGAATATTATCACTCAGCTAAAACAATGCTTTGATTCTAACTCTCTCTTGATTAACACACAGTAAAGCAAGAAAGCAGTTAACAGTAAGTTTTCGAATATCTCTTAATGTTCAACAAATTGTCTCGTAGTTTGTTCGTTCAAGAGTTCGAGAGAGAGATGGCCGAGACATTTTCTGTTGTCCTTGAGATTCATTAAGTTAGTAGCAGGAACCAACGGTCGAATATTCAATTAATGACACGTGGAAAACTTCCATTGTAACTCCTCCATAGTACACAAAAGACTCTGAGCACAAGGATCGTGGCCGTACCCAACTAGTAGTGCGCCGAATATTCTTCAGGGATATATATGCAAAACAAGTAGTGGGAAGAATATTTTGCTTATGTGGCATTAATCAATTGGTTGCAACTGACTGTCGTACTGATCTTCACTAGAAAGTGGAGCAGGAGTAGCATACAGCTTGTGAACGTGGGTAGGCGAGTGCTAGCTTCAAACAACTACTTAAGCATTGCATTAGACGTATTTCACTTAGACGACCTCCTCTAATGATTATAGACATCCCTGTATAATAACAGGATCCATTAGACCACCTGGTCTAATGGGATTAGACTTCACGTCTAATTACAGTTCCCTTCAGACTAATCTGAAGGAGTTAGACTGCACGTCTAACTTTCACATTCTATTAGACTCTACGTCTAATTACGGTTCCCTTCAGACTAATCTGAAGGAGTTAGACTACACGTCTAATTTTCATATTCTATTAGACTCCACGTCTAATTACGGTTCCCTTCAAACTAATCTGAAGGAGTTAGACTACACTTCTAACTCTCATCTGTTAAATTGCACGTGTAACTCCTCTAGTTAGACTGCACGTCTAACTCTGCTAGTTAGACTGCATGTCTAACTCCGCTAGTTAGACTGCACGTCTAACGCCTCTAGTTAGACTGCACGTCTAACTCCGCTAGTTAGACTGCACGTCTAACTCCTCTTAGTTAGTATGCACGTCTAACTCCACTAGTTAGATTGCACGTCTAACTACGCTTAGTTAGACTACACGTCTAACTCTTCTTAGTTAGACTGTACGTCTAACTCCTCTTAGTTAGATTACACGTCTAACTCCACTATTTATACTGCACGTCTAACTCCGGTAGTTAGACTACACATCTAACTCTGTGTGTTAGACTTCACGTCTAACTTCCATCTAATAACCAATCAGTCAAATTAAACTCATGTAGACTTAGTCTAATATAACATGTTTTCGATACACCTGCATTAAACACAATTAGACAGCTTAGATTATGTTTTAACTCATCAAATCATCGACATTCCTTAGTCAAAATACTTTGAAGATTAGTCAAAATAATTTGACCCAACAGGATGAAACTCCCTACTCCTTGGTTTTTGGTATGGACATCGTACAACCCATCGAAATTGAGATTCCAACCTTAAGAGTAATCTTAGAGCGCCATGTTATTAAAGAAGACTGGCTCAAATCTCAATTTGATCAACTAACATTAAAGGAGGTCAAATGGTTAAACATTTTGTGTAAAACACATGACTACCAAAAATGCATGTCAAACACCTTCAAAGAAGGTGATTTAATTCTCAATCGAACCCGGGAATTCCTAGACCTTAGGGGAAAATTTCGACCCCAAAGGACCCTTCATAGTTAAGAAAATCCTCTTTAGAGAAGGTATCCGCTTATCTAACCTAGAAGGCGAAAAGTTCAATGCGCCAAGCAATCTCGATGCGGTTAAAAGATATTTTGTATAATATCAAGTTACGGGCAGAACGACTTAAAACTCGACCTTAAAAGAGGTTTATCTCAATAAAATCCAATCCCATGTTTTATATAACTTGCAACATGGACAGAGGACTCAGGTCTAAAATACGAAGATCTAATTGTTCTCAAAAGGACAAAAATAAAAGAGAGAAGATATGTAGGCAACCAGCATGCGTGCGGGCTCGGTCTCACTTACATTAATAAAACCCCTAGTCACTTCCTCCAAAGAAATAAAATCTTTTAAGAAATGAAGAAAATATTGATGTTATCCTAAGGCCAATGTGTCAGATTTTAGGGGTAAATCTAAGAACATCACTTCCATTCGAGTTATATTATCAACAAAACCCAAGATTTCACAATAACCTCAATTTAAGAGATAATGGTCATAAGCTCTTTTTCGTCTGTAGACGATTATTTTAAGAGTAACCCTCCCTCGAAGGTTTTTGGAAGAAAAATAACATGAATAAACCCCATAAATGTAAGTCCCAAAGCCTCAAATTAATAAGGGACACATCATCATTACTTTTATAAAAGAATGAAAGGTTTGAAACTCATACTTTGGGAAGAAAAAAATTAATGAAAATGCCAAATGGAGAACCAAAATAAACCCCCAAAATATATAAAAGATATTGAAATATATTTTTGTGTTGGTTGAGATATTGAAATCACCATTCGTGCTCACTCAAACTCTAGTCTTGATTGCTACGGTAAGATAAAAATGTACTCATTCTACTAGATATACCCCGGGAATGAAAAAAGAGAATGGCTTCAGTGGTTGAGGTATTGAAATTACCATTTATTGTTCACTCTGACTTTAGTCTTGATTGCTACAACAAAATAAGAAAAGAGAGGAAAAAATGGGGAATGAATCCCAAAGTTGAAAAGTGATAAACCTTTCCAAATTTTTTTTCAATGAGTTTAGCTTTCAAAAGATGTGGTTCAGGGCTGAGAAACCAAAAATAAGTTGCACTAATTTATCAAAATGTCAAAGTGTTGACTACCTTTTTCTAGGGTTATGATTCTAGATAATCGTTTATACACGAGATCGAGTTTATAGTTGATATCTCAAAAATTGGGGGAAAATAAATTTTATTCCTTGATGAAAGAAAAATCATCACAAATGAATGAAAATATGTTCAAAGCCTAGCCCCTAATACGTTTCGAATTCAAAAACAGTACTATTCATTCAAAAGGATCAATGTTCATTCCAATAAATAAGGATAAGAACTAGGGGAAAAAAATGTTTCTTTATCCAAAAACATGAATAATCTGTCCATAAATAAAGTGTTAAACCGTCGACTGACAGATTTCAACTAGTTGTGAATGACACATTGAAAAAAAAGAGGGGAAACAAAGATTATGTTTAAATATTCCCTTAAGAGGCATAGAGCCAAGACCGATACTATAAAAGAAAATAGGTAAATCAAGTCACCCCAAACCCTATTTGTTGATAGGTACGAGAGATCGTTCGTACACAATGACGTTTTATAATCCTATTTATGAATAGGTATTCCAAACCCTATTTGTTGATAGGTGCGATAGATAATTTATATGCGATTATGATATAAACTATAATTGTAGTTAGGTATCTAAAATCCTATTTGTTAATAGGTCAGGACGTCATTCATACACTACTTCATGATAAAATCCTATTTGTGAATTGGTCGACACATGATTTCTATATGATTCCGTTAGAAATCCTATATGTTGATAGGTGTTCTAATCGTTCTTACACGATTATCATCTTAAAACCCTATTTGTCGATAGGTCGAGACATCATTTGTATACGATTCTATTATAAATCTTATCTATTGATAGGTGCGCTAATCGTTCGTACATAATTACTGTCATAAGACCATATATGTCAATAGGTTGAGACATTATTTGTATATGATTCTGTTATAAACCCTATTTGTTGATAAGTGCGTTAACTATTCTTACACTATTACCGTCTTAAAACCTTATTTGTCGATAGGTCGAGACATCATTTGTATATGATTCCGTTAGAAATCAAATTTGTTGATAGGTACGATAATCGTTTATACACGATTACCATCATTAAACACTTTCTGACAATAGGTCGAAACCTCATTTATATATTATGTTAGAATCGGTGCGATCAATAGAGACTACGGTCTGACTATTGTTGACAATTTATGACAAACAGTTTGATAGAAATCATGTGAGGGATTAATATCTCTTTCTATTCTACACAAACCTTCACAAACTCTTAAAACAATTAAGTGCGGAAATGTTTGTTTGTATTTGAAGCTTTGAACCAACGAAAGATGAAAGACAAAAATTAAATAACACATGGTTGTTTAAGGATGTTCGGAGCAAACTCTCCTACATCACCTCTTCTTCTAACAACCGAAAGGATTTCACTAACTTCTTTAGATGAAATACAAATTACTGAACTAGCTATATCACTATTGAATAGAACAACCTATGTTCAACTTACAATATTCTCAAAGATATTCTCTCAGCTAGACAGTAAGTATGTTTCTCTCTCTTAGAAGATGATAAAAAATCAGTAAATGTAAGATGCTTCTTGAACAAGTTCGTAAGAATGATCAGATTGTTGAGCCAGCGATCGTCTGTTAGACTTGAGCGTCTATATATGGAAAAGGACACCAACGGTCGAATTTACTCCAGGAACACGTGGTAAGTATCTGTTGAAATGTCGTTGATAGTACACGAGTACAGCAGACTTTGAGCACAGGGATCGTGGCCGTACCAAACTGGTAGTGCGACGAATATCCTTCTGGAATTTTCATTCACAGGACAAGTAGTGAGAAGAATATTTACTTACGCGGCGTTCATTCATTTGATGCAAATAGTTGGTGTACTGGACTACACAGATGAGTAGAGCAGAAGTAGCATACAACTAGTTGATCGTGGGTAGACGTATGCTAACTTCAGACGGCTTCTGAAGCGAGACATTAGACGTGCTCCATTAGGCTGCCAAGTCTAAGGGAGTTAGACGTCAACGTCTAACTACGTGTTCCATTAGACTACCATGTCTAATGGAGTTAGATTGCAACGTCTAACTACGCATCTGTTAGACTAGCACGTCTAACTACGTATCTGTTAGACTAGCATGTTTAACTACGTATCTGTTAGACTAGCACGTCTAACTACGAATATGTTTGACTGCAACATCTAACTACATATCTTTTAGACTACAACGTATAACTACATCTCTGATAGACTAGCACGTCTAACTATGTATCTGTTAGACTAGCACATCTAACTACGTATGTGTTGGACTACAATGTCTAAATACGTATTTGTTAGACTGCAATGTCTAACTACGTATCAGTTAGACTAGCACGTCTAACTACATATTTGTTAGACTAGTACGTCTAAATACATATCTGTTAGACTAGCACGTCTAATTATGTATCTGTAAGACTAGCACGTCTAACTACGTCTAATTAGCCTTCTTAGACCACGTCTAACTTTGCATAGTCTGATGCACCTGCACAGAAACAACTAGACACCTTAGCTTCGTTCTAATCAACTTTTAATCACCGTTAAGTTTTAATCATAAATAATCAAAATAAAGTTGGCATATAATACGCTTAATCTCTTATTCAAAATAATTTGACCCAACATATTATGTTGTTAGAAATCTTATCTATTGATATGTGCGATAATCATTCGTACATGATTATCGTCATAAAACCCTATATGTCGATAGGTCAAGACATTATTTATATATGATTCCATTAGAATTCCTATTTGTGGATAGGTGCGCTAATTATTCGTACACGATTACCATCTTAAAACCCTATTTGTCGATAGATTGAGACATCATTTGTATATGATTTTGTTAGAAACACCATCTATTGATAGGTGCACTAATTGTTCAAACACGATTACCGTCTTAAAGCTTATTTGTCGATACGTTAAGACATCATTTGTATATGATTCCGTTAGAAACTCTATCTGTTGATAGGTGTGATAATCGTTCGTACAAGATTATCGTCTTAAAACCCTATTTGCCAATAGGTCGAGACATTATTTGTATATGATTTCGTTACAAACTTCATCTGTTGATAGGTGCGCTAATCTTGTGTACACGATTCCGTCTTAAAACCCTATATGTCGATAGGTCGAGATGTTGTTTATGTATAATTCGCCAAAGGCCCTATCTCTGATATGTATCCTCCAATAAAAATACTATCTCTTGATAGGAAACCTAATCTAAACTCCTATTTGTTAATAGGTCAAAATATTGTTTGTTGGGTCAAATTATTTTGACTAACCATCAAAGTATTTTGTCTGTTGGAATTTTGATGATTTGATGAGTTAAAACTAAATCTAAGCAGTCTAATTGATTTTGGTGCAGGTGTATCGAAAAACAGATTATATTAGACTAATTATAAATGAGATTCATTAGATTGATTGGTTATTAGATGGGAGTTAGACGTGTAGTCTAATTAGCGGAGTTAGACGTGCAGTCTAACTAGCAGAGTTAGACGTGCAGTCTAACTAGCGGAGTTAGACGTGCAGTCTAATACGCGGAGTTAGACATGCAGTCTAACACACGGAGTTAGACGTGCAAACTAACTAGCGGAGTTAGACGTGTAGTCTAACACACAGAGTTAGACGTGCAGACTAACTAGCGGAGTTAGACGTGCAGTCTAACACACGGAGTTAGACGTGCAGTCTAACTAGTGTAGTTAGATGTGCAGTCTAACTAGCGGAGTTAGACGTGCAGTCTAACTAGCGGAGTTAGACGTGCAGTCTAAATAGCGGAGTTAGACGTGCAGTCTAACTAGTAGAGTTAGACATGCAATCTAATTAGCGGAGTTAGACGTATTGTTTAACACACGGAGTTAGACGTGCATACTAACTAGCGGAGTTAGACGTGCAGTTTAACACACGGAGTTAGACGTGCAGTCTAACTAGCGGAGATAGATGTGCAGTCTAACACGCGGAGTTAGACGTACAGTTTAACTAGCGGAGTTAGACGTGCAGTCTAACTAGCGGAGTTAGACGTGCAGTCTAACTAGCGGAGTTAGAGGTGTAGTCTGATAGAAAAATTAAGTAAGTTAATTTTTGAACCGGCCACACAATCCAATTTTTGAATATTTATTCTAAATAATCAAAAAGGGATAAATTGATAGAAAAATTAAGTAAGTTAATTTTTACCGGCCAGATAACTAAACTACTCTTAACTCTCATGTGTAGGAACAGACCAAGTCGTATAAACCGGCTGGAGACCGCATAAACCGGATGGAGAATACATCAAAGTAATCCGACTTCAGATGATCAATTCATGATCAAGAGGAACCGGCTTCAACATTTCAAACAGACCGGCTAGCAAAGAAAAGTTCACATTCCAGCCGGACCATATTACGAGAAGATCAACCGGAAACTCTGAACTACAAGATGACGTAATATGACGAAATAGATGCTTCTTGGGAAAATGCAAGAAGATAAGATTCGGATCAGAAACATGCGATAAAAACAATGATGATCTTCTTATCCGAAGATCCGAATTAGAGAGCCGGAAGATGCATGTTTGACACGTGTCCAAAACTACAAGCCGGTTGCGTCATCAATACCGGATCGGTATATGCATGTTTGCCAAGTGTCATAAAGATGAAATGTTCACGCAACAACTCTGAACCGACGTGGTTTCAAAATCACCAATCCCACGGTGAGAGAAGAAGATGACCGTTGGGATCTCATTTATTATAAAAGAAAGACGAAGCAACTTCATTTATTACGGTTTTTGAAATATCTTAAGAGAGAGAAATAAATCTCACGCGCGATCCTAAATTGTTGTTTCAATTACCGAAAGCATTATTGTATTGTGTTATTGTATTACATCAAGAGTGAAGTGGTGTTACCGGTGAGTAGCGAGATTGGCTCGACCAGCATTGTGAGTATTGTAACTTTCAAAGTTAGTGGAGATCCTTCTCATAATCTGAGAAGAAGGGGTGACGTAGGAGGGTTTGCTCCGAACATCCATAAAAAATCTTGTCTTGTGCCTTTTCTTTATTTCTTGTTTACCCACTCTAAAACTGAACTATCATTAACCGAAACATAATCCTTAAATCAAAACCGGTCTATACATACTTCTTAAACCAACTCCTCGTAAACATCATCCAAGTCGCGTGTGTTGCTTCAAACTGAAATAGACATTTCCGCCCTTGAACCCGGTTCAAGAGTCTGTGATAGTTTGCGTAGTGTTGAGAACGGTTGTAGTCTCTAACCGGACTATCACCAATTAGAGTGTTGTTGTAAGCGGTCAATCCTTAGAAACCGGAACCCCGGTTCTCCAAGAGCGACCCCGATCCTAACAAGTGATATCAGAGCAAGGTTCTTAACACTCAAGCAACCGAAGAAGATGGGAAGCATGACCCACAACGACAAGCCACTGATGCTAAACAGTGAAGCGTTTAGCAGCTGGAAGAAACAGATGTATCTTCATCTGATTACACTAGATGATGAGATGAGCAGGGTTCTGAATGAAGGACCAATAAAGATCAACAAGGAGATAGACGCATGGACAACTGAAGGTCGAAGAAGGAGTAACCTGGACAACCATTGCATGATACACATCTACAAGGCTATAGACGAGATAATACACTGAACAAAATATCAGATTGTAAAAATGCAAATGAAGCCTGGGAAACGATCATTCAGATCCATGAAGGAAACGAAAGGACAAAAGAAAACAAAATCTTTGTGGCCACTCAAAAATATGATAACATCAGAATGAAACCGGGAGAAAACATGAAAGAGTTCAGCAATCAGTTTACTAGCGTGGTCAACGAGCTGCAAACACTCGGAAAAAGATACGATAACCGGGAGATAATTATCAAAGCATTAAGATCACTTCCGAGCACATGGGATATCAAGACCATGGTGATGAGGGAGTCAAGTAATCTCGGGCAGATGAAGCTGCATGATGTGTTTGAAGATCTAAAAGCATATGAGTTCGAGATCAAGTCTCGGATCGAAGACGAGGCATCTACGTCAACCGCAACCAGAGCTCTAGTTACATCGGTGGAACCAGCGGTCCATGTATCAACCACTCAGGCTCTAGTCAAAAACGCTGACCAGATCAGTGAAGATATGATGGCGATGCTAGCTCAGAAATTCGGGAGATTCATGAAGAAGAACCAACCACCATCTAACAACAATTTTAATTATAATTATGTTGATAAATCATATAAAAGATGTTATAACTGTGATGGTTTTGGACATTTCAAGTCAGAGTGTAGGAGACCAAGAAGAGACGATCGAAAACCGAAAAAACAACTACCAAGGCAACAACTATCAAGGTAACCGGTATTAGGGTAACAACTATCAAGGGAATGATTACTGGAGAAATGACAACCAAAGGAACGATTACCGAAGGAATGATAACCAGCAAGCCGATGAAGGAAAGGAAATACAAAAGGCACTCATCGCATCCGACGATGGAAGTGAATGGGCGTACTATAAATAATGAGAATGATGAAGAGAGAGTAACATGCTTCATGGCAAACGACGAAGAGGTATTTGATTTTTCTTCTGATGAATTTACTAAGGAAGATCTGATTTCTGCACTCAACGAAATGGTCGCTGAGTTCAGAATCATATATGCTTATATACCGACTCGGGTGGAACATAAAACTGTAGAGTCAAGTGGTACCGCTGGTGAGCCATGCGAAACCACAGTATATGAACCGGCTAAACTATCCTTAGAAAACGAGGAGATAGCTCAACCGGTAACTGAAGAAGATGAACGAACACAGTACATTACGGCTACTTGGGAAAGATCCCGTAAAGCCGTAGATCAGATGTGCAAGTATAAAAGGCATCCCAAGTGTAAATTTGGTATTGGATACAAACAAAACAAATCAAACAAACCAAATCACCCTAACGTGATGAAACTCACAAAAGACAATCTTGCGTTCATAAGATTTGTCAAGAGCTCATCAACCAAAAGTGAGACAGAAACTGTCATAAAACCGGAATTAAAATATGTTAGCCCAACTGACTCGGAAAAATGGATTCATCCTGAGAAAAGGAAAACCCACCGGTTAGGAGATAAACACAATAAAACACGTATACCTCAAACTCAAACAAGTCAAAACCTGTCATGACAACACAAGGTACTTTTGAGCAAAGAGAAAGAAGTTAAGCCAAATACCATAAGAACCATTACCGAGAAAGTGATACGACTCATCCAAGTCTGGATCCCAAAGGTACTAATCAACCACGGACCCAACTGAATGTGGGTACAAAAAAGGTGTAAATATTTCTTTTATGCAGGTTAGGAGAAGCAACCGGCTAAGGAACTCGAAATGGTATCTGGACAGTGGATGTTCAAGACACATGACCGGTAACAACGGACTACTAGCAGATAACACCTATGAAACCGGAGCAGTTATCAAATTTGATGACAACTCAAAAGGTAGAACCGTGGACAATGGTAAGATTGTCCATGGTAACCTGTCAATAAATAATGTACTATTGGTAGAAAACTTGCATTTCAACCTGTTAAGCATTAGTCAAATGTGCGATTATGATACAAAGTTGAGTTTCATAAAAATGCATGCTTAGTTAAAGATCATCCAAATGATATTCTACTAACCGGAAACCGAATTGGAAACATTTACAAAGTTGATTGGAAAACTAAGTTTGAAAATCCTGTATGCATGATAGCTGGAAATGATCAAAACTGGCTTTGGCACAAACGGCTAAACCATTTGAACTTCAAAACAATAAACTTCATATGCTCTAGAGAATTAGTTTACGGTTTTCCAAATGTCAAGTTTTCAAAAGATAAAGTATGTGCTTCATGTCAAATGGGTAAACAAATAAAGTCTTCTTTCAAAAGTAAAAGAAATCATAAATCCGAACGATGTTTAGAACTCCTGCATATGGATTTATTTGGTCTGGTTATAGTAACAAGCCTAGGAGGCATGCAATATACTATGATAGTTGTTGATGATTATTCTAAATTTACTTGGGTAATATTTTTAGCTTCTAAAAATCAAGAAACACCAAACCTGATTAAACTGATTTTGAGAATACAAATTGAAAAATTTATTCGGGTAATCAAAATCAGAAGTGATAGAGGAACTGAATTTACAAACAGCAATTTAACTACTTTTCTTGATGATTCCGGTATTAGACACGAGTGTTCTAGTGCCAGAACTCCTCAAAAAAACGGCCTGGCTGAGAGAAGAAACCGAACTCTCAAGTAAGTTGTAAGGTCAATGATAGCCGATTCGGGTATTGCTCAAAAATTTTGGGCTGAGGCTATCAACACCGCATGTTATACTCAAAACCGGTCTCTAGTAACTAAACGATTTTCTAAAACCCCTTTTAAGATATACTATGATAGAATTCCAAACATACGGAATTTTAGAATTTTTGGTAGTAAATGTTTTGTTCACGACAATGACAAAAATTATTTGACTGCTTTTGATGCTAAATCCGATGAATGAATAATGTTGGGATATTCAGCTGTAAGTAAAGCATATAGAATCTATAATACTAGAACTTTAACAGTTGAAGAAACATATCACGTTGTTTTTGATGAATCTTTTGAATGAAATACGACATTACCCTTCGACCTTCACAATAGAATGGAAAATTTCAATATCTATTCTGATGATGAAGATGAGATTCCGGTTTATAGACAATTTGTCAATGATCAAGCGGTTGATGCTGAACCTCAGCCTGATCAAGCTGCTATACCGCAGAAAGTTGACTCTTCAGTTTCAACTGAAGAAATCGGTCGGTCTGACTCTATTCAGCCTACCGATCAGTCTAACCTTGATCAGCCAACCGAACGCTTGGAAGACACGTCTCGGATAAACCTCAGAAGGAACAAAAATCATCCTCTTGAACTAGTAATAGGTAACATATCCTCACCCGTCCGAACTAGGCAACAAAATTTGGAACACTATGAAAACTCAGCTTTCATATCACAAATTGAGCCGAAAAAGGTGGAAGAAGCGTTGTTAGATCCCGAATGGATCTTAGCAATGGAAGAGGAACTAAACGAGTTTGAGAGAAATAAAGTCTGGAACCTAGTCCCTAGACCGAAAAACAAACCGGTTATAGGAACACGATGGGTATTAAGAAATAAACTCAATGAAGACGGTTTAGTTACGAGGAACAAGGACCGGTTAGTGGCTCAAGGCTATAAATAGGAAGAAGGCATCGATTTTGAAGAACCATATTTACCGGCTAAACAAAGCACTTTACGGTTTGAAATAGGATCCAAGAGCCTGGTATGATACATTAACGCAATTCTTATTTGATCAAAAGTTTACAATAGATTCAGTCGATAAAACTCTTTTCAAATTTAAGAAAAAGGAACACATATTACTCGTTCAAATCTATGTTGATGATATTATTTTCGGATCAACCGATCCAAAGTTATGTGATAGATTCTCAAAAATGATGACTGACAAATTTCAAATGAGTATGATGGGAGAACTGAGCTTCTTCCTAGGGCTTCAGGTTAAGCAGATCGAAACCGGAACGTTCATAAGCCAGCCAAAGTACACAGTCGAACTATTGAAGAAGTTTGGAATTGATACATGTGTTGAGGCGGCTACACCGATGAGTTCTTCCGTAAAGCTAGACAAAGATGAGGATGGTCAAGCAGTCGACATCACGGAATATCGAGGAATGATTGGATCTATACTCTACCTAACAGCCAGCCAACCGAACATCTTGTTTGCGGTCGGAGTATGCAGGAGATTTCAAGCCAATCCAAAGCAATCACACTACACCACGGCCAAAAGAATCTTAAAGTATCTGAAAGGAATTCAAGATGTGGGACTTTGGTACCCAAAAGATTCAAGTTTCAATCTCATCAGTTACTCAGATGCAGACTACGCAGGCTGCAAAATCGATAGAAAGAGTACAAGTGGGACTTGCCAATTTCTGGGAGACCGGCTTGTCTCATGGAACAGCAAGAAGCAAACTTCCGTCGCAACATCAACCGCAGAGGTGGAGTACCTAGCAGCATAAGCTGCTGTGCACAACTCCTCTGGATCCAACAACAACTAAGAGACTTTAGCGTAATAGCTGAAGAATCATCAATATTCTATGACAACACCAGTGCAATAGCGATCACATACAATCCGGTGTTGCACTCAAGAACGAAATACATTGACATAAGACATCATTTCATCCGGGAGCATGTTCAATAGAAGCATATCTGGCTGGATTACGTCTCAACTGAGCAGCAAGTGGCTGACATTTTCACCAAACCGCTACAGGAAGCTAAGTTCTCTCATTTCAGAAATATTTTAGGACTTACTGATAGCAAGCAACTCATACCATAATCATCCATGCATGTTGTCTACATACATTATCATGAAAACCGGGGTATGTGTTTAGGGAGAAGCTCTCGCTTCTCAAACCATATCCAAATAGGACATCAAATATTCAAGGATGACAACTGGGAGGAAGTCTCCGGTTATGCCTGATAACTTCATAATATCAAACCACATGTATACATACTAAGCGGTTCAAATGACTTGGTAAAACGGATAAACTTATTCCAAAGCTGAACAAATGTTGATGTGATTCAATATTTCTTCACACCGGAATAAGATATCCAACTAAAACCGGTCACGGAAAACCAATTAGTAAAAATGCATCATGGTTTCAGTAAATTGAACTTTTCCGGTTAACTTGGGACGGCTAACCGAATTTTCATGCACACCTTGAGAAATGAAGCCTATAATTAATAAAACAGTATACCTCAATCGAGATGACGACACGTGTCCATCATCAAGAGAGGGAGACTAACATCTTGTCAATAGATTTATTGTCATCATGAAAATCTTTAGTAATGATTAATTTTGCATTAGAAATAAGCATTATACACTTTAACAAGTTAAACCCTATTAATTAACCAATGACATCACTAAGCATGCTTAACCTATTAACCTAGCCGAACCCCTGGCTATATAAACAACCCTTCATCCTTCACAACACTTCACAAATTCACTATTCACAAAATCTCTTGAACTAAACCTATCACAAAAACATGAACTCTGATCCACTCGCCAAAAAGATCCTGCTGGCTGATTTCAATTCCATATATCAATATGAAGACCACGACATCAAAGAAATGTCGTGGCTATGAAAATCATAATGAAAATCTTTTCTTTCCTCTTCGGTCAAAATCCTAAGAAATTTTGAGAAAATAAAAGACATTAAATGCGCTACATCAAACAATATCAAATCAGTCTTGAAAACTGAAATGTCCGCTTCCCAAGAAGCATACCTAATCCAAATAGACTAGACAATCTACAAACGGATTATTCCCTTGACAATCGATAAGCATTTATGACCATACATAAACGGTCCGATTTTTTAAATATTCTCATTAAATACAATCCAACCGCCTGCATTATAAAAAGGGACTTCATTCCCCTTCAGCAAATCACACTTCAGAAATTTTCTTCTCTCTCTAAGCTTGAATATTCAAGCCTCATTCATCCTTTGTTCAAATCCTCTCTTGAAAAATGAATGCTGAAATGAGAAACACTATTATCGTCGACTTCTATGAAGTATTGAACTCAAGGTTTGAAGAAACCTTCTTTTCACCAATCGTAGAATTCGGGCTGCAACACTTTCTTGAGGGTTCGAACATCATCCTCGAAGAGGAGGTGTTTGAATTTTTCAACAATGGGCACATACTCGAGGATGGCAGCATCAGAACCATCATTGACGGATCATTCCATCAGCTCACCGAGGAGTCATTCGCCAACTTCTTTCAACTTCCATCCGAAGGATTTTCGGATTTCCCAACTCCCCACTTTCCAGCCAAAGAACACTATATACTTTCATCTTCTCCAGTTTTATTCATCCGGTTGATGACTGCGGTGAGAAGGATGAACTTGCACCTCAATACCAAGTATTTCATGACTTGGTACAACGGTCTATCATGGGTCGAATGACTAACCAGAACTACAACCGGGAAGCATTCGACCTAATGATCACAATCGTCACAGAATCGTCCATCAACTGGGCTTCATATCTCTTCAATAATTTGAAGAAACTCATCTCAGCTCCAAGGGGAAGAATTGGTTTTGCTCCCCAGATCAACCGATACCTAAAAGCTCATCTTACCAACCATGGACCCAGTGTTCATGTCGGACCGACCAACATCATGACTCGACCCATGCTGGATAGATGGATAACGAGAATTGAGAACCGGACTGGAAACACCGTGGATGAATGTATTGATAGGATGATAGAGGGAGAGTGGTTTGATTTTATGTAATTTTTTATATCTTACGGTTACTTCTGGTCATTTTGTTGTACAACCAGATAACCACATCTGATTCTATATCTTTCGGCTTAAATATAAGAATTTCATACTTTTTGTTTCCGGTTTTCATGCAAGTTTCTTTCCGGTTCTGATCTTAGTAAATATCAAAACTTCCAGTTAACCAAAGCTTTCGATTAACAAAATTTTCGGTTAAGGAAATAAATCTCAAAACATATCTGAAAATTCAAAATTTACCGCTCACGGTTTACCTCTCACGGTTTACTGCCCACAATTTACCGCCCATTCTTACCGCCCATAGTTAATCTCCGCAATTACTGCCGAAAGTTACTAAAGTAACTTTTGGAGTGAAAATTGGCGCCAAAACGAAGAATTAAGTGACGATTCAACTTCTTAACCGTTCAAAACCGCTCTCTATATAAGACAGAAACAGTTCATTATTTACTCACGTTTTCTCTCTCTAAAAACTTACACAACTTTCTACATTCTAATCTTCTCTAATCTTCATCTTCTTCGTTACACTATCTCACCATGGAATCAGATAAAGCACTCTTCAAATATATCTTGCAGGTCGATTTCTACGACATCGAAGAACACGCTGCAGAAGAACACAAAGCTGTGCTCCAATCCGTAAGGGATTCTGGTCTAGAAACTTATCATTCTGGTCTGTTCTTCGTGCATCCGTCAGAAGTTGATGAGTTTCTAAGAACGGCGACTCTAACAAAGAGAACAATCTCCGCCACCGTGTGCGGCAAGGCAGTCAACATAACGGAAGAAATCTTTTCGGAAGCTCTCGGTTTGCGAAATACCGGGAAAGACTTCAAAACAAGCTTATCGGATGCGGAATCTAACGCTGTCCGGCTAGCCATTTCAAGTGATGACACGGATCTGGTGTCTCACTCTAGCCGGAAGACAAACTCAAGTCAGATTTCAGATGGCTGGTGGATATCATATCCAAATCTCTTCTGGGTAAAGGAGGAAAATTCGATAATTTGACAAAGCTGAAGCTGCAAATATTGATGGCAATTGTCCGCAGTGACAAGATTGATAGGGGAAGTGTTTTGTTCAAATAGTTTTGCGAAATGGTGGTCAAAATGAACGGTCGGGTTCAGGCATATGCCATGCAGATTGGGAAGATTCCGCGGTTTCTTCACGTCGAAATCGGTAACGGTGAACCACTTTCCTCCGGGAACATTCTGAACACATGAGCAAGAGAACTGTTAGACGGCCAAGCCGAAAGCTACAAGGGCCAAAACCGCAAAAGAAGTTGGACCGGCTGCACCGGTCGGTGAGAGCTCCAAACAAGCCGATCCAAAGGGAAAGGCTAAACAAACCGAGTTCCCGCAGAAAAAGGGAAGGGTAAAGAAATCATCGAAGAAAAGCTGCAAGAAACCGGAAGATTCTGAGAAAACTTTATCCTCGGAACAATCACCCAAACCGACTGAATAGCTATTTCAGCCAATTCCGCTTAACACAGTCCATCCAAACTTGGCCGAACCACCTTCATCAAGGCAAACCGAATCCTCCGAGAGCCAAGACACTCTGTCTAAATCAAAGGAGATTCCGGCTAAGGAGGTTAGTATTCAATCTCAAAACTCTAAATCTCCAACCAAAAACTTTGACGATATAATCGCCGATGTCGGACTGAGAACCTCAGAGGTAATAGAGGACGTAGTCCAAAATGTTACCCATGAAACTGAAGACGATGTAACAAGTCTTCTCTAGAACACTGATCAGGTTGGAGCAACCGGTCAGACTGAAATTCACCCGGTCGAAGAAATGGCCAACTCCGAAAACATCACCCCTCCGGCTTAGGAGGGAAACAATGAAGAAAAGGAACCATCCGGTTCGGTTGGGGACAAATCTGTTCCAACCGGATCAAACCCTCAACTAGCCCAAGATGGGCCGTCCAATCCACCTATCACACCTGAAGGTCCATCTCAGGTTTTCAAAGGTAAGGGAGTTATGATTGAAGATTCTCCGGTGCGAGGAGAAAGTTAAGTGCAAACCGGCCCTAGACAATCTGAAATCTTACCCGAAGCTGAGATACCTATTTCAGCAGAAGAAGAAGAAGTAATGTTCCAAGCGTTCATCCGGGATATGAATAAGGAGGCTGAAGAAATGGCCGCCTTTATCACTTATGGGTCAGACTACGATGTGAAACAAAGCTCTCCGACATGATCCCCGACTTCAATGTAAATGAACGTTGGGCAAAACCCTTGCTGTTAGAACATGAAGCTCTCAGAGTTACAAGTACTGAAGTCATCCAGGCCACATACGCCAAATCACCGATGATGGAAGAATACGCCATGTTACAAGCGGTGAATGATGCATTGAAGAAGGCAGATGGAGAAGAATTAACTTCGATGGAATTAAAAATGATCGAGCGGTTTCAGAAAGTAAGAGATGATCTCACAAGTAATGTTAACTGGCTAGAGGCAGAATGGAGAGAAAAATACAAACAACTTCTGTTACATGCCGATCAGTTTTAAAGAAGACCAATCTCCGGAATCGGAGAATCTTCCAAGTCGACAGAAAACCGGCAAGAGGAACATCAGCCGCATGAAACGGAAAATGAGGATAACCGGGGCAGATTTCCATCTCAAACTGATCAGAATCCGGGACTTGAGCAAATAGAAGAAGTTATTATTGATACAATCATCTCCTCTCTTAACGAATACAGCATAGCCACGGGCGCCAAAATTGCAACCATTCAAGCCGATTTAGTCGAAACGGTTCGGGCATCCATTCACGCTGAAATTGTTGAAACGGTTCAAACATCCATCAAGAAAACGATTGACAAGTCAGTTGAAATGGCAACCGCACCTCTTCTCGAAATGATGTAAGCGGCTAAAACTCAAGAGCAGATTCGTTTAGATGCCGAAACAGCTCGTAGAATTCAAGCCGAAGAGGAAGCCAAGGAATTGTTAAGAAAGGAAACAGAAGACAAGGACCACGAGTTAGCAAAGAAATTCGACGAGGAGGAAAAGGCCGCTCAACCGGAACCCACGCCAGCACAAGCTCCACATTCAATGATAACAAGGAAGAAGGGTAAAAGAAAGCAGATTGCGAGCTTGATGAAACAGGTGGAACAAAGAGGCATTGAAGATCTTCAACCGGTTGGTCAGTTCGAGGAACCTCTTAATGAAGAAGAAGAAGATGCAGCACAACTCAACCCGCGAAAGAAGAAAGCAGTTGAGTCATCAACCGCATCACCAAGCCATGGACCAATAATTATCCAATCATCCCGACCACCTAGACCAGCGGGCGGTGTCTTCCGGTTCAACCAACGTAATTCCGGTACATCAAGTGTCTTTACCGGTTGGTGCATCGACGCGGAAAGAAGAGAAAGGGAATGGAAGGAGGAGGAGGACAGACAAAAAAAGAAAGAAATGGAGGGGTCATCCAACCTTTAGCTTATTCTCTTATGAACATATTTATGTTACCTTTCAATGTTTTGTTTCAGAACTCAATTATTTTCATTAAGATCTCATATTTATATTATACTAAACATCTTTTGAAAAACCAGCTTATTTTGAAACTTTTCTTTGAAAAGCATCAAAAAGGGAGAAATTGTTAAACATATTTTTCAAAATCGGCCTCACACTACAATTTTTGAATATTTATTCTAAATAATCAAAAAGGGAGAAATTGATAGAAAAATTAAGTAAGTTAATTTTTGAACCGGCCTCACACTACAATTTTTGAATATTTATTCTAAATAATCAAAAAGGGAGAAATTGATAAAAAAAACTTAAGTAAGTTAATTTTGGAACCGGCCACACACTACAATCTTTGAATATTTATTCTAAATAATCAAAAAGGGAGAAAGTGATAGAAAAAATAAGTAAGTTAATTTTTACCGGCCAGAGAACTAAAATACTCTTAACTCTCATGTGCAGGAACAAACCAAGTCGTATAAACCAGTTGGAGACCGCATAAACCGGCTGGAGAATACATCAAAGTAATCCGGCTCCAGATGATCAATTCATGATCAAGAGGAACCGGCTTCAATATTTCAAATAGACCAGCTAGCAAAGAAAAGTTCACATTCCAGCCAGACCATATTACGATAAGATCAACCGGAAACTCTAAACTACAAGATGACGTAATATGACGAAATAGATGCATCTTGGGAAAATGCAAGAAGATAAGATTCGGATCAGAAGCATGCGATAAAAACAATGATGATCTGTATATGCATGCTTGCCAAGTGTCAGAAAGATTAAACGTGCACGCAACATCTCTGAACCGGCGTGGTTTCAAACTGACCAATCCCACGGTGAGAGAAGAAGATGACCGTTGGGATCTCATTTACTATAAATGGAAGACGAAGCGACTTCATTTATTACGGTTTTTAAATATCTTAAGAAAGAGAAAGAAATCTCACACACGATCCTAAATTGTTGTTTCATTTACCGATAGAATTATTGTATTGTGTTATTGTATTACATCAAGAGTGAAGTGGTGTAACCGGCGAGTAGCGAGATAGGCTCGACCGACATTGTGAGTATTGTAACTTTCAAAGTTTGTGGAGATCCTTCTCATAATTTGAGAAGAAGGGGTGACGTAGAAGGGTTTGCTCTGAACATCCATAAAAAAATCTTGTCTTGTGCCTTTTCTTTATTTCTTGCTTACCCACTCTAAAACCGAACTATCACTAACCGAAACATAATCCTTAAATTAAAACCGGTCTATACATACTTCTTAAACTAACTCCTCATAAACATCATCCAAGTCGCGTGTGTTGCTTCAAACTGAAATAGATATTTCCGCCCTTGAACCCGATTCAAGAGTCTGTGACAGTTTGCGTAGTGTTGAGAACGGTTGTAGTCTCTAACCAGACTATCACCAATCAGAGTGTTGTTGTAAGCGGTCAATCCTTAGAAACCGGAACCCCGGTCCTCTAAGGGCGACCCCGATCCTAATACAGTCTAACACACAGAGTTAGACGTGCATTCTAACACACGGAGTTAGACGTGTAGTCTAACTAGCGGAGTTAGACGTGCAGTCTAACACACGGAGTTAGACATGGAGTCTAACTAGCGGAGTTAGACGTGCAGTCTAACTAGAAGAGTTAGACGTGCAGTCTAACAGATGAAAGTTAGACGTGCAGTCTAACTCCTTCAGATTAATCTGAAGGGAACCGTAATTAGACGTGAAGTCTAATCCCATTAGACCAGGTGGTCTAATGGATCCTACTACTAGACGGGGATTTCTGATTTCATTAGATGAGGTCGTCTAAGTGAAATACGTTTAATGCCATGCTTAAGTAGTTGCTTGAAGCTAGCACCCGTCTACCTTCAATAACTAGTTGAACGCTACTCCTGCTCCACTTTCCAGTGAAGATTAGTATGACAACCAGTTGCAACCAATTTATTAATGCCACATAAGCAAATATTCTTCTCACTACTTGTTTTTGCAGGAACTACCCTGAAGAATATTCGGCGCACTATTAGAGGAAGGCATGAGTGAGCGCCAAGAAGCTCTCGAAGTTTTTAACACGGTGGCCGATAGAGTGAAGGTACTCGATGAGGAAGGTGAAAAGCTGGAGAACGAAATCATGGGAATCATCAACAACTCGAAGCATAGCATTCGAGACGAAGTGCTTGGGATGGTTCGAGTGAATGTTGGTGATATCCAGAATGAGGTATTTGAAGCAATCTGTGGAGAAGTCCAAGGCATGATCGATGCCTTCCAAAGGGAAATAAGGGGGAGGATCGAAGGCTTGGAGGGGCAGATTGGGTGGAATGGAGGAGGGGATCTTCGAGGTGCGGCACCTCATCGAATTGATGTCCCCAAACCAACTTCATTCAAAGGCTCAAGGAGCACAAGAGAAGTGGACGACTTCCTATGGAATATGGAGGAGCCAAGTGGTTCTCAAAGATCGATTTATGGTCCGGATATTGGCGAGTGAGGATTGCAAAAGGGGATGAGACGAAGACCACCATGGTTACGAGGTATGGATCTTATGAATTCCTTGTCATGCCTTTTGGTCTTACGAATGCACCAGCCACATTCTGCACCCTTATGAACAAAGTCTTCCACCCTTACTTAGATAAGTTTTTGGTAGTTTACCTTGACGATATTGTCGTATACTCGTCCACCTTGCATGAAAATGTGGAGCATTTGAGATAGGTTCTCCAAGCCTTACGAGAGAATGAGTTATACGCCAAATGGGAGACATGCTCGTTTGCCCAAGATCAAGTGATGTTTCTTGGCATCGAGTGAAGTCAGGGTGCATTATGATGGATGAGGTCAAGGTCAAAGCCATTCAAGAATGGGAAGCACCTAAAACCGTACCCCAACTTCGTTCATTCCTTAGTTTAGTGAATTACTACCGCAAGTTCATCACAGGATACTCAAAAATAGCTGCTCCCTTGACCGACCTTTTGAAGAAAGACCGATCATGGAGGTGGGATGAAAAGTGTTTGGAAGCCTTCGAGGGACTCAAGGCCAAAGTTACCAAACAACCGGTGTTAGCACTACCGGACCATGCCAAAGAGAACGAGGTACAGACCGATGCATCTGACTTTTCCATTGGAGGTGTTGATGCAAGAGGGGCATCCTATTGCATACAAAAGCCGGAAGTTAAACGATACGGAGCGGCGATACACGGTCCATGAGAAAGAGATGACGGCAGTTATACATTGCTTATGTACAAGGAGGCACTATTTTCTTGGAAGTAGATTCATGGTACGGACCGACAACGTAGCCACTAGTTACTTCCAAACGCAAAAGAAACTAACTCCCAAGCAAGCTAGGTGGCAAGAATTCCTAGCCGAGTTCGATTACACATTGGAGTACAAGCCGAGAGTTACCAATCGTGTAGCCGACGCTTTAAGCCACAAGGCGGAGTTGGCCGCCATTAGTCAATCAAAGACCAACATAAAGGAACGCATACGGGAGGGCCTAGAGAAAGACCCCAATTCATTGAAACTCATGGAGTTTGCTCAAAACGGTAAGACTCGAAGATTTTGGGTCGACGACGGATTACTCCTAACTAAAGGAAACCGTGTGTTCGTACCCAAGTTGGGAAGTTTGCGTCACGACGTCTTGAAGGAAAGTCATGATTCAAAATAGGCGGGTCACCCAGGAATGCACCGCACCATGGCGCTGATGGAGGAATCATATTATTGGCCCAAAATGCGGGATGACGTGGAAACTTATGTACGGACTTGTCTTATTTTCCAACAAGTCAAGATCGAACAACGTCAACCAGGCGGTTTGCTCCAACCATTACCAGTACCGGAACATCCATTCGAAAGCATCTAGATGGATTATATCACAACACTACCCAAGTCCGATAGGTACGGGTCAATCATAGTGGTGGTTGATCGCTTTTCTAAGTATGGAACTTTTATTCCGGCACCATCCGACGTCACAGCTGTCAATACAGTCAAGTTGTTCTTGAAACACATTGTGAAGCATTGGGGAGTACCAAAGACGATCGTCAGCGATAGAGATCCTCGCTTCACTGGGAAATTTTGGTCGGAGTTGTTCAAGTTGATGGGCACCAACTTAGCATTCTCAACCAGCTTCCACCCACAAACCGATGGACAGACAGAAAGGGTCAATGCCTTGCTAGAATTATATCTGAGACATTACGTAAGCGCCAACCAAAAGGACTGGAGCAGACTTCCGGATACGGCACAGTTCTCATATAATTTGCAAAAGAGTGAATCAACTGGGCGCAGTCCGTTCGAACTAGCGACAGGGAGGCAACCACCGACTCCGCAATGTTTGGCGACCGGTTATGCAGGTCAAAGCCCGTCCGCCTATACATTTGCCAAATCCTTAGGAGAAGAGGCAGATCTTGCGCGAGCGTCCTTAGATAAGGCCTCCAGGAAAATGAAGAAGTGGGCGGACCAAAAAAGGCGGGCAGTCGAATTCGAGGTGGGGGACAAAGTAATTGTGAAGTTACTTCCACAACAATTCAAGTCTCTACGATCTGTGCACAAGGGGCTTGTATGTAGATACGAAGGACCATTCACAATCGAGGCACGCGTGTGAAAGGTGGCATATCGATTGGAGTTGTCGCCCAAACTAAAGATCCATCCGGTATTCCACATAAGTAAAGTTAAACCATTTCACGAGGATACGGAGAATGTAGAGAGGGGACAATCCAATCGAGAAGCAACGGCCGTCACGACATCCTTCGACAAGGATATCAAGGAAATTATATTGCATAAAGCAATTAGAAGAAGGGGTGTTCCCCCTTACGTCTACGATGGAAAGACCTTCCCGATGCCGAGAGTAGTTGGGAAAAAGAAGACCATTTGTGGCAATTCAAGAAGAAGATCGCAGAATACCGGTCCAAGGTCGAGCCGAGGGCGGCCACGACTTAGGTGGGGGAGTATGTCACGGCCCATTAGTGGGAGGACCCAATCAAGAGGATTAGAGGTCCAGCAAGTCATGGACCAGATCCAAGAAGGGAGAAGAGTGAAGGAACAACCAAACAAGACTTAACCAAAACCACACTCAATCTTAAAGTCTTATCCACACTCCACCTACCCATCATTAATGCATTTAATGCTTTCTCCTTACCCACCATCCACCTATCCATCATTAATGCATTTAATGCTTTATTTGTAATTTACCTATAAATACATGTAGTCACACCTTGTAAAGTTGTAGTGGAATACAATTCTTATTCTCAAAGCTTTGTTTCTCTTTCTAAGTATTCTTGCATTGAGTTTTCTTGTTTCAAAAAAGGCTTACTAAGTTAGAATCTCTTCGATCTAACTTAGTGCCACACGGATCTACTTTTAGCCCGTGACATACGTGTCATTAATTGAAGATTAGACTGTTGGTACTTGCTCCTTATTTAAAGAATCTCAAGGACAACGATCGAGCTGCTAAACAATTTTCAGAACATTGAGAGATACGAAAACTTACAAACTGTTAGTTGCTTTCTTGCTTTATTGTGTGTTAATCAAGAGAGAGTTAGAATCATAGCATTGTTTTAGCTAAGTGATATTCTTCATCATATTGTAAGGTGAACATAGTTTGTTCTGTTCAACAGTGAGCTATTCGTGCAACTGTATTTGATTCAAAGCATATTATAGTAAATCCTTCTGGTGGTTGGAAGAAGGAGTGACGTAGGAGAGTTTGCTCCGAACATCCATAAACAAACTGTTGTTTCTTTTTCATTCAATCATCTTCTCATTTTTTATCCTAAGCATCAAAACTAAGCAAATAGTTCCGCACTTGATTCTGTTTTAAGTGTTTGCAAGGGTTGCGCATAATAGAAAGTGATTTAAATCCTTAACGGGATTTCTATTAAACCGTTTTTCCTAAGCCTTTATCAATAACTTTACCCCTGTCTCTATTGATTAAGCCGGTACTCTCAATTCGTATCAGAGCTTTATTTTCTATTCTCAAGCATAAAGGTCCTGAATCATGTCTATCATCAATGAGATCCCTATTCTGTCAAGAGATAACTATGACTATTGGATAATTTGAATGCAAGCGCATCTGGCTGCTCTTGATTATGATATGTGGAATATCATTACTGATGGTCCCATAAAAATTACGAAACCAATATGTGAGTGGACTACTGAAGATAAGGTGTCCAACAATCTGGATAATGTGGCCAAAAATATTATGTATCAATCGATCAACATGAACATATTCTACGAGATCAAATCCTGTTCCTCTACTAAAAAATTATGGGAGATGCTGACTCAAATCTATGGTCGAAATGTTCAAGTCAAGAAGAATCAGAAGGATTAGAAAGTTTTCATGTTTGTTGAAAAGAAATCCAAATGGGCAGACATCGATTAAGAAGATTCTCCCGATGAAAAGGATACTAAAACTGTAACTTTCTTGATAATAGACGATCAACCTAAGGTAAATGATGCTTCCCCACCAGAATTTACCAACGAAGAGTTAACTACTGAACTCAATGAAATGGCCATTGAGTACAAGAAGTTATCAGACTCCTTTTATGAAATGAAAGTGAAATATGAAGCAAATATCTCTTCCTCTCACAAAACTTCTAAATCAAATATTTTTGAAAAGAACGTAGTAGAGATCTCATCCGAGAATGAGATGCTCAAGGAACAGATTCAAACTCTTTCATCTGAAAATAAAAGGTTAAGTTATGTTGTTAGTGCTTGGACGATGTTTAGAGAAGCTGTCAAACATCAGATTAGCATGTTAAAACCTGCTGGATCTAGATCCGGTTTGGGATTTGATGGCAATGACCCAAACTAGTCCTGCAAAAAGTCAAACTCAACAAATAACAAGCTTAATCCAATAAGCTTTGTTAAAATGAGTTTAACTGATATTTAATCTGACCCCATTCATGAAGAGGTAGCTTTGAAGAATGAAATAACTTATGTTCCTCCGACTGTCAGCTGGATGAAAAATAAGTTAGAAGAAGATAGTAGGTCTGGCAATCTAATACCTGACTCAAAGTCAAGGAGTTTTAAAAGAAAATCTTCTTCAAAAGCTAATGGTTTAGAGGCTAGCAGGAAGGCGCCTGTTATGTCAAAATCATACGCATTAATCACGACACAAAATGGGAAATCCATCAGAATATCTCAAATATGAATTCCTAAAGGACTGATTGACCGAGGACCCAATTGAATGTGGGTACCAAAAGATTGTAAATATTATTTTGTGTAGGTACAAGTGAATGATGGCCTAGAGGAATCTGTTTGGTATCTTGATAGCGGTTGTTCTAGGCATATGACAGGAAACAGACGAATTCTCACCGATATAGGAAATTGTTCTGGACCTAAAATCACTTTTGGTGATAACAAGAAGGGTAAGACCATGGGTAAGGGTAAGATTATCCATGGTAATCTAACCATCAAAGACGTGTTACTTGTAGACAATTTGTGCTATAATTTGATCAGTATTAGTCAGTTATGTGATAATTGTTTGTCAGTTGATTTTCAAACTCATTCATGTCTAGTTAAAGATCAACATGGTAATACTTTATTAACTGGTAGTAGAGTAGGAAACTCATACAAAATGAATTGGCAAAAAGAATTTTTTGATCCTATGTGCATGATTGCCAAGAATGACCAGAAATGGTTATGACATAAAAGGCTGAACCATTTGATAATCAAAACCATTAACAACATTTGTTCAAACAATTTAGTTATTGGATTACCTAAATTACAGTTTGTTAAGGACAAGGTCTGTCTTGCTTGCTAGTTAGGCAAACATGGCAGATCATCGTTCAAAAGTAAAGGGAAATCTCAATCCAGTCGTTGCTTAGAATTGTTACACATGGATCTATTTGGTCCAATTCCTGTAAAAAAACATAGGAGGAATGAGATTTTCCCTAATTGTTATTGATGATTTTTCACGGTTTACATGGATAACATTTTTACCATCAAAGGATAAAACTGCTGAAAACTTGATTAGAATATTTAAAAGAATTCAGAATCAGAAATCTTTGAACATTCTTTGTATTAGAAGTGACTAGGGAACTTAGTTCACAAACAGATTCCTTTCCACTTATCTCGAGGAGTTTGGGATTAGGCACGAGTTGTCTAGTGTCAGAACTCCACAGCATAATAGAATTGCTGAGAGAAGAGTGAGGACTCTGAAGGAAGCTGCGAGATCCATGCTAGATGAGTCAGACGTTCCTAAGAGGCTCCGGGCAGAAACCATAAACACTACTTGTTACACACAAAATCGATCAATAATTAACAAATGTTTTGATAAAACTCCCTATGAACTGTATTACGGGAGAATTCCCACAATTTCTTACTTCAAAGTATTCGGGTGTAAATATTTTATTCATAATAATGGAAAAGTTTATTTGACCTCTTTTGATGCTAAAGCAGACGAGGGATTCATGTTGGGATATTCCTCAATAAGCAAGGCTTATAGAGTATTTAACAACAGAACTCAAACTGTTGAGGAATCTCTTTATGTTGTCTTTGATGAGCCTGTTGAGAGTAACTCCATCGATCCCATTGACCTTGCTGACAGACTAGAAGCGACGAGTCTTGATTCTGTTAGTGAGAAAGAAGCTCTTGACAAACGGTTGTCGTTGTCTGATCCTGTGGCTGATCCGATTGAAATTCAACCAGACGTACAAACTCCTATTCAACAATCTGTTGAGAGTTCTGACGTCGCGGTGTCATCTATTCAGACAACCAATCCCTTTGGATCCAACATCAAATGGAACACGAATCATCCACCAGAATTGATCATTGGAAATCCTTTTTCTCCTCGAAGGACAAGACGACAATTGATGGATGAAATGGCCAATTCCTCCTTTATTTCTCAAATTGAACCTAAGAAAATTGGTGAAGCAGTGGTTGATCCAGATTGTATCAATGCTATGTAGGAGGAGTTAAACCAATTTGTGAGGAATAAAGTGTAGCATCTAACTCTTATACCAACTGATCAGTCAGTCATAGGAACAAAATGGGTATTTAGAAATAAGCTTAGTGAAGATGGCTTAGTTATTAGAAACAAAGTCCGTTTAGTTGCTCAAGGATACAGACAAGAAGAAGGTATCGACTTTGATGAGTCTTTTGCACCTGTAGCAAGACTTGAGGCAATTAGAATCTTCCTGGCTTATGCATCATTTAAAAATTTTAAAGTTTTTCAAATGGATATGAAGAGTGCATTTTTAAATTGTAAATTAACTAAAGATGTCTATGTTGAGCAACCTCCTGGTTTTGTTGATCACACTTTACCAAATCATGTTTTTTAAACTTGATAAAGCTTTATATGGTCTAAAACAAGCTCCTAGAGCTTGGTTTGACATTTTGACTGAATTTCTATTTGATCATGACTTTGTTATTGGAACTGTGGATAAAACATTGTTTAGATTCAATAAAGATTCTCACATTCTGTTTGTTCAAATATATGTAGATGATATTATATTTGGATCAACTAATCCCAAATTGTGTGAAAAAATTGCAAAGATGATGCAGGATATATTTGAAATGAGCATGATGGGAAAATTAACTTTCTTTCTCGGTCTTCAAGTTCGTCAGCTGGAAAAAGGAACCTTCATCAATCAGGTCAAGTATACCAAAGAGTTGCTAAAGAAGTTCGGGATGAAGAACTGCTCTGCTGCAGCCACTCCTATGAGCTCCTCTGAATATATTTGTTATAACCACTATTTATTCAAGTTTATAATTTAATAGGCGCAAATGTATTATATATAGAATATATATATCTATAAGATTATTTTATATTTGAGAATCGCGTCAGTATCTAACCTATATAGTTTACCAAACGAGGAACGATAAATTCAACGAAAAAGATATTTTTAATTTTCTCCCTCCTATTCACTTGTGTTTCAGGACCCAAAATGAGCGTTTCGGGACATTTTTAAACACTCTCCTACCCACATGGCATGTCACATCGATTCGTGATCTTGTTTTTTTCTGTTTTTTCGTTGAGTTTATTATTTTTCTTATCGAATATACATACCTTTTATATTAATTTAAATATTTGTTAATTAAAATTATTTATACTAACTATGAATTAATTAACTCATTATCTTAAATTAAAATTATAATAGAATAGAATGCAATTGGTGTAAAATTAACCCAACTAAAACCGGAGTCGTGTTTTTCAAAAAACAAATACGTTAGACATTTTCTTGAATGAATACAAATATTGAGTTATTAATTAGTAAAGTAATTTAACATTTGAGTCTTAAAATTAAAATTTTAATTCAAATATATAATAAAATATCAAAATAAGATTATTATGGTTATTTATATCTTAACTTATAATACATTCACTTAAATACTTTAGTAAAATAAATATTTAATTATAAATTATTATTTTTAATATTATTAACATTTAAAATTCTTTAGTATCACAATTTTTATTTTAGTAATCAATTATGTAAAAAATTTGTACATATAAAAACTAATCAATATTTTGTAAAATTTATAAATATTTATTTAATAAAAATATTAATGATAATTTTTGATAATTTGTAAACATGGTATAAATTAAATCAATATAATATTTTTTCTAATTGATTTTTGTTACATCATTTTATTTGAATCATGATAATTAATTATCATCTTATTTAAAGAAAATATTAATGACAGTTTTGTAAACATATCTCTTATGGGTGGACAATTAGCTAGAGCAGCAGGTAACATTCTTGGTGCAATAAACCTACGCAACAATTGTCATTCAATCGACAATTATTAAAGTTAATTTTTATTCCCTGCCCATTTGAATTCTTTAGTTATATCGGTCACAAATCAAATAATTAATTAAGAATAAGCATAATTATTTTTAATTTAAACAAATATTATATAATATAAATTGAAATGTCATTTTAGAAAATGTAAAATAATATATAACATTTACTTGTTTTCTTAATAAAACTATTCTATTCTAAAAATATATTTTGGGCCTAAACATTATAAAATTTATGAAAGACAAGCATAATTTTATTTTTATTTACAATAACATTCAATTACAATATTCATGGTACAATTTTAACAAACATCAAATAAATTCTTTATTTAATAAAAATAAGCTTTCATTTTATAAATATTAAAATAAAAATATCTTTTGTTTGTTTAAAAATTAAATAATATATATATAGATATATTTCTAAATTAACTTAATATATATATATATATAAAGAATATATTCATAAAGTCTAATAGATAATTATTAATATATTCCACCTTTCAATTGATTGTTGACTTCATAAACATCTTTATGTTGGCCACAATAACTAATCATGCTAAAATCTTCCATATTTATAAAAATTATTAGAAAATGAAAATTCATTAAAAAAATATAAATATATAATTACAATTTTGAATGCTTTTGATTTAAAACATATTATTAAGATTAATTGTGAAATATAAATGAACCTTCTTTTATAAATATATTTAGTAAAAATGTTTAAAATTTTTTAAAACTCATCAAGGAAATAAAATGTTAAATAAAAGTAAAAAAAGAAATTTGAAAGAAATATTAAATATATTTATTTTATGAATATGAATAAAAAATAACAAAAATCTTTTTATGTAAAAATTAAAATAAATATATAATTCAAAGATATTAATTTACAATATATTATTAGTTATATAAAGTGAAAAGCATAATAAAATCGATTAGGAGTAAGAATTTTATAAAAAAAAAGAAATATGAAACATAGAAGAAACTTGTGACACTTATCTCCCATTGTACAAATTTATATAAAGATAAATGGTTTGAATGTTTTATATACTCTAATAATTGTAACGGATGAACCAATACTATATTCACTAAATAATTAGCATAATCTATCTAAATTAATGTGAGTGGTTATTAAAACATAAATGTGACATCTTCAATTAATATAAATATTTGCTAACTAAAATTGTTTACAAATTAACACTATATCTTAAATTACTATAATATAATAATATAATATTCACTAAGTAATTAGCATAATCTACCTAAATTAATGTAAGTGATTATTAAAAAATAAACGTTACATCTTCAATTAATATAAATATTTGCTAACTAAAATTATTTACAAATTAACACTATATCTTAAATTACTATAATATAATAATATAATACATTAATGATAAAATATAAGATGAGAGAAAGCTTAATTGAGATTTAGCTATAAATTTTGGTCATTGTTAATACTACACGTCTAATTCCATTATTTAGACTGCACGTCTAACTCCGCTAGTTAGACTGGACATCTAATTCTGTGTGTTAGACTCCACGTCTAACTTCTATCTAATAACCAATCAGTCAAATTAAACTCATTTAGACTTAGTCTTATATAACCTGTTTTTGATACACCTGCACCAAAAACAATTAGACAGCTTAGATTATGTTTTAACTCATCAAATCATCTAAATTCCTTAGTCAAAATACTTTGACAATTAGTCAAAATAATTTGACCAAACAAGATGAAACTCCCTACTCCTTGGTTTATGGTATGGACATCGTACAACCCATCGAAATTGAGATTCCAACCTTAAGAGTACTCTTAGAGCGCCATGTTATTAAAGAAGACTAGCTCAAATCTCAATTTGATCAACTAACATTAATGGAGGTCAAATGGTTAAACATTTTGTGTAAAACCCATGTCTACCAAAAATGCATGTCAAACACCTTCAATAGGAAGGTAAAACCTAGAAACCTCAAAGAAAGTGATTTAGTTCTCAATCGAACCCGGAAACTCCTAGACCTTAGGGGAAAATTTCGACCCCAATGGAAAGGACCCTTCATAGTTAAGAAAATCCTCTTTAGAGGAGTTTTCCTCTTATCTAACCTAGAAGGCGAAAAGTTCATTGCGTCAAGCAATCTCGATGTGGTTAAAAGATATTTTGTATAATATCAAGTTACGGGCAAAACGACTTAAAACTCGACCTTAAAAGAAGTTTATCTCAATAAAATCCAATCCCAGGTTTTATATAACTTGCAACATGGACAGAGGACTCAAGTCTAAAATACGAAGATCTAATTCTTCTCAAAAGGACAAGAATAAAAGAGAGAAGATACGTAGGCAACCTGCATGCATGCGGGCTCGGTCTCACTTACATTAATAAAACTCCTAGTTACTTCCTCCAAAGAAATAAAATCTTTTGAGAAATGAAGAAAATATTGATGTTATCCTAAGGCCAATGTGTCAGATTTTAGGGGTAAATCTAAGAACATCGCTTCCATTCGAGTGATAGTATCAACAAAACCCAAGATTTCACATTAACTCCAATTCAAGAGATAATGTTCATAAGATCTTTTTCGTCTGCAGACGATTATTTTAAGAGTAACCCTCCCTCGAAGGTTTTTGAAAGAAAAATAACATTAATAAACCCCATAAATGTGAGTCCCAAAGCCTCAAATTAATAAGGGACACATCATCGTTACTTTTATAAAAGAATGAGAGGTTTGAAACTCATACTTTGGGAAGAAAAAAAATAATGAAAATGCCAAATGGAGAACCAAAATAAACCCCCAAAATATCTAAAAGAAATTGAAATATATTTTTGTGTTGGTTGAGATATTGAAATTACCATTCGTGCTCACTCAAATTCTAGTCTTGATTGCTATGGTAAGATAAAAATGTACTCATTCTACTAGATATACCCCGGGAACGAAAAAAGAAAATGGCTTAAGTGGTTGAGGTATTGAAATTACCATTTGTTGTTCACTCTGACTTTAGTCTTGATTGCTACAACAAGAGAAAGGATGTATCAGTTCTATCAAATATATTCGTGAGCCAACAGAAGAAGAAAAGAGAGGAAAAAATGGCAAATGAAACCCAAAGTTGAAAAGTGATAAACCTTTCCAAATGTTTTTGCAATGAGTTTAGCTTTCAAAAGATGTGGTTCAGGGCTGAGCAACCAAAAATAAGTTGCACTAATTTATCAAAATGTCAAAGTGTTGACTACCTTTCTCTAGGGTTATGATTCTAGATAATCGTTTGTACACGAGATCGAGTTTATAATTGATATCTCAAAAATTGGGGGAAAATAAATTTTATTCCTTGATGAAAGAAAAATCATCACAAATGAATGAAAATATGTTCAAAGCCTAGCCCCTAATACGTTTCGAATTCAAAAACATCACCATTCATTCATAAGGATAAAGGTTCATTCCAATAAATAAGGATAAGAACTGGGGGAAACGAAAAAAATGTTTCTTTATCAAAATACATGAATAATCTGTCCATAAATAAAGTATTAAACCGTCGACTGACGGATTTCAACTAGCTGTGAATGACAGATTGAAAAAAAAGAGGGGAAACAAAGATTCGGTTTAAATATTCCCTTAAGAGGCATAGAGCCAAGACCGATACTATAAAATAAAATAGGTAAATCGAGTCTCCCCAAACCCTATATGTTGATAGGTACGAGAGATCGTTCGTACACAATCCCGTTTTATAATCCTATTTATGAATAGGTATTATAAACCCTATTTGTTGATAGGTGCGATAGATCATTTATATGCGATTATGCTATAAACTATAATTGTAGTTAGGTATTTAAAATCCTATTTGTTAATAGATCGGGACATCATTCATACACTACTTCGTGACAAAATCCTATTTGTGAATAGGTCGACACATGATGTGTATATGATTCCGTTAGAAATCCTATATGTTGATAGGTGTGCTAATCGTTCTTACACGATTATCGTCTTAAAACCCTATTTGTCGATAGGCCGAGACATCATTTGTATACGATTCTATTATAAATCTTATCTATTGATAGGTGCACTAATCATTCGTATATAATTATCATCATAAAACTATATATGTCAATAGGTTGAGACATTATTTGTATATGATTCTGTTATAAACCCTATTTGTTGATAAGTGCGGTAACTATTCTTACACTATTACCGTCTTAAAACTTTATTTGTCGATAGGTTGAGACATCATTTGTATATGATTCCGTTAGAAATCAAATTTGTTGATAAGTACGATAATCGATTATACACGATTACCATCATTAAACCCTTTCTGACAATAGGTCGAAACCTCATTTGTATATTATGTTAGAATCGGTGCGATCAATAGAGACTAAGGTCTGACTATTGTTGACAACTTATGACAGACAGTTTGATAGAAATCATGTGAGGGATTAATATCTCTTTCTATTCTACACAAACCTTCACAAACTCTTAAAACAATTAAGTGCGGAAATGTTTGTTTGGATTTGAAGCTTTGAACCAACGAAAGATGAAAGACAGAAAGTAAAGAACACATGGTTGTTTAAGGATGTTCGGAGCAAACTCTCCTACATCACCCCTTCTTCTAACAACCGAAAGGATTTCACTAACTTCTTTACATGAAATACAGATTACTGAACTTGCTATCTCACTAGTGAATAGAACAACCTATGTTCAACTTACAAAATTCTCAAAGATATTCTCTCAGCTAGACAGTAAGTATGTTTCTCTCTCTTAGAAGATGATAAAAAAATCAGTAAAAGTAAGATGCTTCTTGAAAAAGTTCATAAGAATGATCAGATTGTTGAGCCAGCGATCGTCTGTTAGACTTGAGCGTCTATATATGGAAAAGGACACCAACGGTCGAATCTACTCCAGGAACACGTGGTAAGTATCTATTGAAATGTTGTTGATAGTACACGAGTACAGCAGACTTTGAGCACAGGGATCGTGGTCTTACCAAACTGGTAGTGCGACGAATATCCTTCTAGAATTGTCATTCACAGGACAAGTAGTGAGAAGAATATTTACTGACGTGGCGTTCATTCATTTGATGCAAATAGATGATGTATTGGACTGCACAGATGAGTGGAGCAGAAGTAGCATACAACTAGTTGATCGTGGGTAGACCTATGCTAACTTTAGACGGCTGCTGAAGCGTGGCATTAGACGTGCTCCATTAGGCTGCCAAGTCTAAGAGAGTTAGACTTCAACGTCTAACTACGTGTTCCATTAGACTACCACGTCTAATGGAGTTAGATTGCAACGTCTAACTACGCATCTGTTAGACTAGCAGGTCTAACTACGTATCTGTTAGACTAGCACGTTTAACTACATATCTGTTAGACTAGCACGTCTAACTACGAATCTGTTTGATTGCAACATCTAACTATATATCTGTTAGACTACAACGTCCAACTACATCTCTAATAGACTAGCACGTCTAACTATGTACCTGTTAGACTAGCACATCCAACTACGTATGTGTTAGACTGCAATGTCTAACTACGTATTTGTTAGACTGAAGCGTCTAACTACGTATCTGTTAGACTAGCACGTCTAACTACATATTTGTTAGACTTGTACGTCTAAATACGTATCTATTAGACTAGTACGTCTAACTACGTCTAATTAGCCTTCTTAGACCACGTCTAACTTTGCATAGTCTGATGCACCTGCACAGAAACAACTAGAAAACTTAGCTTTGTTCTAATCAACTTTTAATTACCGTTAAGTTTTAATCATAAATAATCAAAAAAAAAGTTGTCATATAATACGCTTAGTCTCTTATTCAAAATAATTTGACCCAACATATTATGTTGTTAGAAATATTATCTATTGATATGTGCGATAATCATTCGTACATGATTATCGTCATAAAACCCTATATGTTGATAGGCAAAACATTATTTATATATGATTCCATTAGAATTCATATTTGTTGATAGGTGCGCTAATTATTCGTACACGATTACCATCTTAAAACCCTATTTGTCGATAGATTGAGACATCATTTGTATATGATTTCGTTAGAAACACTATCTATTGATAGGTGCACTAATTGTTCGAACACGATTACCCTCTTAAAGCTTATTTTTCAATAGGTTAAGATATCATTTGTATATGATTCTGTTAGAAACTCTATGTTAGACTTTAAATTATGATCGAGCCTTTCAAGTTCTTTAATTCAAGAAACGGGTTCTTGATGATCGGGGCCGATGGTGGAATTCAACACTCAAGCGCAGCGGATATAGAATGAGAGGAGAATTCGAGGTTAGGGAGAGAAGAGCCGAAGGGGAGGAGAGAAATACCACTAGATTACACCTAGCGGTCCAAGAAGGGGGAGGAGGGCCAAGAGATAACTTAGAGCACCAAGTTCCAAAATATTCAATTCATAGCCCCAAAAAGTGGGGTGGGAATCACCATTTAAAGAGGCTGGTTTACCCAAGAGTATTCGATTACAACAAACTTTCAAAATAACAGAATTCAGTTCAAGAGAAATAAGAGAGAAAGTAAACAAAACAGAATTATTCCATAAAAAACATAAACTGGCCCATATGGACACTTGGGCCGAGAGACTGGTGTATAAAAATATTTTAGGACCGAGGTTTTTGATGAGCAGCCCGTAACACTCTATCTGTTGATA
Source organism: Impatiens glandulifera (assembly GCF_907164915.1). Lineage (NCBI taxonomy): Eukaryota > Viridiplantae > Streptophyta > Magnoliopsida > Ericales > Balsaminaceae > Impatiens > Impatiens glandulifera. The sequence goes on along the minus strand of NC_061863.1, from coordinate 42,575,863 downwards.
AGTGTGATAATCGTTCGTACAAGATTATCGTCTTAAAACCCTATTTGCCAATAGGTCGAGACATTATTTGTATATGATTTCGTTACAAACTTTATCTGTTGATATATGCGCTAATCTTGTGTACACGATTCCGTCTTAAAACCCTATACGTCGATAGGTTGAGATGTTGTTTATGTATAATTCGCCAAAGGCCCTATCTCCGATAGGTATCCTCCAATAAAAATACTATCTCTTGATAGGAAACCTAATCTAAACTCCTATTTGTTAATAGGTCGAAATATTGTTTGTTGGGTCAAATTATTTTGACTAACTGTCAAAGTATTTTGTTTGTTGGATTTCGATGATTTGATGAGTTAAAACTAAATCTAAGCAGTCTAATTGTTTTTGGTGCAGGTGTATCGAAAAACAGATTATATTAGACTAACTCTTAATGAGATTCATTAGACTGATTGGCTATTAGATGGGAGTTAGACGTGCAGTCTAACTAGCAGGGTTAGATGTGCAGTATAACTAGCGGAGTTAGACGTGCAGTCTAACTAGCGGAGTTAGACGTGCAGTCTAACTAGCGGAGTTAGACGTGCAGTCTAACTAGCGGAGTTAGACGTGCAGTCTAACTAGCGGAGTTAGACGTGAAGTCTAACTAGCGGTGTTAGACGTGCAGTCTAACTAACGGTGTTAGACGTGCAGTCTAACTAGCGGAGTTAGACGTGCAGTCTAACTAGCGGAGTTAGATATGCAATCTAACTAGCGAAGTTAGACGTGTAGTATAACACTCAGATTTAGACGTGCAGACTAACTAGCGGAGTTAAACGTGCAGTCTAACACACGGAGTTAGACGTGCAGTCTAACTATCAGAGTTAGACATGCAATCTAACACGTGGGGTTAGACGTGTAGTCTAACTTGCGGAGTTAGACGTGCAGTCTAACACATGGAGTTAGACGTGAATTCTAACACACGGAGTTAGACGTGCAGTCTAACTAGCGGAGTTAGACGTGTAGTCTAACACACGGAGTTAGACATATAGTCTAACTAGCGGAGTTAGACGTGCAGTCTAACTAGTGGATTTAGACGTGCAGCCTAAAAGATGAATGTTAGACGTGCAGTCTAAGTCCTTCAGATTAGTCTGAAGGGAACCGTCATTAGACTTGAAGTCTAATCCCATTAGACCAGGTGGTCTAATGGATCCTACTACTAGACGGGGACGTCTGATTTCATTAGACGATGTCATTTAAGTGAAATACGTCTAATGCCATACTTAAGAAGTTGCGTGAAGCTAGCACCCGTCTACCCTCGATAACTAGTTGTACGCTACTCCTGCTCTACTTTCTAGTGAAGATTAGTACGACAGCCAGTTACAACCAATTGATTAATGCCACATAAGCAAATATTTTTCCCACTACTTGTTTTTGCAGGAATTACCCCAAAGAATATTCGACGCACTATCAGATTGGTACGGCCACGATCCTTATGCTCAGAGTCTGTTTTGTACTATGGAGGCGTTCCAATGGAAGTTAGCTACGTGTCATTAATTTTAGATTAGACCGTTGGTACTTACTACTTATTTAAAGAATCTCAAGGACAACGATCGAGCTGCTAGACAATTTTGTGATCATTGAGAGATATGAAAACTTACAAACTGTTAGCTGCTTTGTTGCTTTATTGTGTGTTAATTAAGAGAGAGTTAGAACCATAGCATTGTTTTAGCTAAGTGATATTCTTCATCATATTGTAAGGTGAACATAGTTTGTTCTGTTCAATAGTGAGCTATTCGTGCAACTGTATTTGATTCAAAGCATATTATAGTTAATCCTTCTGGTGGTTGGAAGAAAGAGTGACGTAGGAGAGTTTGCTCTGAACATTCATAAACAAACTGATGTGTCTTTTTCATTCAGTCATCTTCTCATTTTTTATCCTAAGCTTCAAACCTAAGCAAATAGTTCAGCACTTGGTTCTGTTTCAAGTGTTTGCAAGGGTTGCGCAAAATAGAAAGTGATTTAAATCCTTAACGGGATTTCTATTAAACGTTTTTCTTAAGCCTTTTTCAATAGCTTTACCCCTGTCTCTATTGATTAAGTCGGTCCTATCAATTCGTATCAGAGCTTTGTTTTTTATTCTCATGCATAAAGGTCTTGAATCATGTCTATCATCAATGAGATCCCTATTATGTCAAGAGATAACTGTGATTATTGGATAATGAGAATGCAAGCGCATCTGGCTGCTCTTGATTATGATATGTGGAGTATCATTACTGATGGTCCCATAAAAATTTCGAAACCAATATGTGAGTGGACTACTGAAGATAAGGTGTCCAACAATCTGGATAATATGGCCAAAAATATTATGTATCAATCGATCAACACGAACATATTCTACGAGATCAAGTCATGTTCCTCTACTAAAGAATTATGGGAGAAGCTGACTCAAATCTATGGTCAAAATGTTCATGTCAAGAAGAATCAGAAGGATCAGAAAGTTTTTAAGTGTGTTGAAAACAAATCCAAATGGGCAGACAGCGATTCAGAAGATTCTCCCAATGAAAAGGATACTAAAATTGTAACTTGCTTGATGGCAGACGATCAACCTAAGGTAAATGATGCTTCCCCACCACAATTTACCAACGAAGAGTTAACTATTTCACTCAATGAAATGGCCATTGAGTACAAGAAGTTATCAGACTCCTTTTATGAAATGAAAGTGAAATATGAAGCAAATATCTGTTCCTCTCACAAAACTTCAGAATCAAATATTTTTGAAAAGAACGTAGTAGAGATCTCATCCGAGAATGAGATGCTCAAGGAACATATTCAAACTCTTTCATCTGAAAATAAAAGGTTAACTTATGTTGTTAGTGATTGGACAATGTTTGGAGAAGCTGTCAAATATCAGATCAGCATGTTAAAATCTGCTGGATCTAGATCCAGTTTGGGATTTGATGGCAATGACCCAAACCAGTCCTGCAAAAAGTCAAACTCAGCAAATAACAAGCTTAAGCCAATAAGCTTTGTTAAAAGGAGTTTAACTGATATTGAATCTGACCCCATTCATAAAGAGGTAACTTTGAAGAATGAAATAACTTATGTTCCGCTGACTGTCAGCTGGCTGAAAAATAAGTTAAAAGCAGATAGTAGGTCTGGAAATATAATACCTGACTCAAAGTCAAGGTGTTTTAAAAGAAAAACTTCTTCAAAAGCTAATGGTTTAGAGGCTAGCAGGAAGGCGTCTGTTATGTCAAAATCATACGCATTAATCACGACACAAAATGGGAAATCCATCAGAATATCTCAAATATGAATTCCTAAAGGACTGATTGACCGAGGACCCAATTGAATGTGGGTACCAAAAGATTGTAAATATTATTATGTGTAGGTACAAGTGAGTGATGGCCTAGAGGAATCTGTTTGGTATCTTGATAGCGGCTGTTCCAGGCATATGACAGGAAACAAACGACTTCTCACCGATATAGCAAATTGTTCTAGACCTAAAATCACTTTTGGTGATAACAAGAAGGGTAAGACCATGGGTAAGGGTAAGATTATCCATGGTAATCTAACCATCAAAGACGTGTTACTTGTAGATAATTTGTGCAATAATTTGATCAGTATTAGTCAATTATGTGATAATTGTTTGTCAGTTGATTTTCAAACTCATGCATGTCTAGTTAAAGATCAACATGGTAATACTTTATTAACTGGTAGTAGAGTAGGAAACTCATACAAAATGAATTATCAAAAAGAATCTTCAGATCCTATGTGCATGATTGCCAAGAATGACCTGAAATGGTTATGACATAAAAGGCTGAACAATTTGACATTCAAAACCATTAACAACATTTGTTCAAACAATTTAGTTATTGGATTACCTAAATTACAGTTTGCTAAGGACAAGGTCTGTCTTGCTTGCTAGTTAGGCAAACAGGGCAGATCATCGTTCAAAAGTAAAGGGAAATCTCAATCCAGCCGTTGCTTAGAATTGTTACACATGGATCTGTTTGGTCCAATTCCTGTAAAAATCTTAGGAGGAATGAGATTTTCCCTAATTGTTATTGATGATTTTTCACTGTTTACATGGATAGCATTTTTACCATCAAAGGATAAAACTACTGAAAACTTGATTAGAATATTTAAAAGAATTCAGAATCAGAAATCTTTGAATATTCATTGTACTAGAAGTGACCAGAGAACTTAGTTAAGAAACAGATTCCTTTCCTCTTATCTCGAGGAGTTTAGGATTAGACACGATTTGTCTAGTGTCAGAACTCCACAGCAGAATAGCATTGCTGAGAGAAGAGTGAGGACTTTGAAGGAAGCTGCGAGATCGCATGCTAGATGAATCAGACGTACCTCAGAGGTTCTTGGTAAAAGCCATAAACACTTCTTGTTACACACAAAATCGATCAATAATTAACAAACGTTTTGATAAAACTCCCTATGAACTGTATTACGAGAGAATTCCCACAGTTTCTTACTTCAAAGTATTCGGGTGTAAATATTTTATTCATAACAATGAAAAAGTTTATTTGACCGCTTTTGATGCTAAATCAGACGAGGGATTCATGTTGGGATATTCCTCAATAAGCAAGGCTTATAGAGTATTTAACAATAGAACTCAAACTGTTGAGGAATCTCTTTATATTGTCTTTGATGAGCCTGTTGAGAGTAACTCCATCGATCCCATTGACCTTGCTGACAGACTAGAAGCGACGAGTCTTGATTCTGTTAGTGAGAGAGAAGCTCTTGACAAACGATTGTCGTTGTCTAATCCTGTGGCTGATCTGGTTGAAATTAAAATATACGTACAAACTCCTATTCAACAACCTGTTGAGAGTTCTAACGTCGCAGTGTCATATGTTCAGACAACCAATCCCTTTGGATCCAACTTCAGATGGAACAAGAATCATCCACCAGAATTGATCATCGGAAATTATTTTTCTCCTCGAAGGACAAGACGACAATTGATGGATGAAATGGCCAATTCTGCCTTTATTTCTCAGATTGAACCTAAGAAAATTGGTGAAGCAGTGGTTGATCCAGATTGGATCAATGCTATGTAGGAGGAGTTAAACCAATTTGTGAGGAATAAAGTGTGGCATATAACTCTTATACCAACTGATCAGTCAGTCATAGGAATAAGATGGGTATTTAGAAATAAGATTAGTGAAGATGGCTTAGTTATTAGAAACAAAGCTCGTTTATTTGCTCAAGGATACATACAAGAGGAAGGTATCGACTTTGATGAGTCTTTTGCACCTGTAGCAAGAGTTGAGGCAATTAGAATCTTCCTGGCTTATGCATCATTTAAAAATTTTAAAGTTTTTCAAATGGATGTGAAGAGTGCATTTTTAAATGGTAAATTAAATGAAGATGTCTATGTTGAGCAACCTCCTGGTTTTGTTGATCACACTTTACCAAATCATGTTTTTTAAACATGATAAAGCTTTATATGGTCTGAAACAAGCTCCTAGAGCTTGGTTTGACATATTGACTGAATTTCTATTTAATCATGACTTTGTTATTGGAACTGTGGATAAAACATTGTTTAGATTCACTAAAGATTCTCACATTCTGTTTGTTCAAATATATGTAGATGATATTATATTTGGATCAACTAATCCCAAATTGTGTGAAGAATTTGCAAAGTTGATGCAGGATAGGTTTGAAATGAGCATGATGGGAAAATTAACTTTCTTTCTCGGTCTCCAAGTTCGTCAGCTGGAAAAAGGAACTTTCATTAATCAGGTCAAATATACTAAAGAGTTGCTAAAGAAATTCGGGATGGAGAACTGTTCTGCTGCAGCCACTCCTATGAGCTCCTATGAATATATTTGTTATAACCACTATTTATTCAAGTTTATAAATTAAGAGGCGCAAATGTATTATATATAGAATATATATATATTAGATTATTTTATATTTGAGAATCGCGTGAGTATCTAATATAGTTTACAAAACGAGGAACGATAAATTCAACTAAAAAGCTATTTTTAATTTTCTCCCTCCTATTCACTTGTGTTTCGAGATCCGAAATGAGCGTTTGGGTACATTTTTAAACTCTCTCCTACCCACATTGCATGTCACATCGATTCGTGGTCTTGTTTTTCTGTTTTTTCGTTGAGTTTATCATATTTTTACCAAATATACATACCTCTTATATTAATTTAAATATTTGTTAATTAAAATTATTTATACTAACTATGAATTAATTAACTCATTATCTTAAATTAAAATTATAATAGAATAGAATGCAATTGGTGTAAAATTAACCCAACTAAAACCGGAGTCATGTTTTTCAAAAAACAAATACGTTAGACATTTTCTTGAATGAATACAAATATTGAGTTATTAATTAGTAAAGTAATTTAACACAGGAGCCTTAAAATTAAAATTTTAATTCAAATATATAATAAAATATCAAAATAAGATTATTATGGTTATTTATATCTTAACTTATAATACATTCACTTAAATACTTTAGTAAAATAAATATTTAATTATAAATTATTATTTTTAATATTATTAACATTTAAAATTCTTTAGTATCACAATTTTTATTTTAGTAATCAATTGTGTAAAAAATTTGTACATATAAAAATTAATCAATATTTTGTAAAATTTATAAATATTTATTTAAAAAAAATATAAATGATAATTTTTGATAATTTGTAAACATGGTATAAATTAAATCAATATAATATTTTTTCTAATTGATTTTTGTTACATCATTTTATTTGAATCATGATAATTAATTATCATCTTATTTAAAGAAAATATTAATGACAGTTTTGTAAACATATCTCATATGAAGGGTAACATTTTTGGTGCAATAAACCTACGCAACAATTGTCATTCAATCGACAATTATTGAATTTAATTTTTATTCCTGCCCATTTGAATTCTTTAGTTATACCCGTCACAAATCAAATAATTAATTAAGAATATGCATAATTATTTTTAATTTAAATAAATATTAAATAATATAAATTGAAATGTCATTTTAGAAAATGTAAAATAATATATAACATTTACTTGTTTTCTTAATAAAACTATTCTATTCTAAAAATATATTTTGGGCCTAAACATTATAAAATTTATGAAAGACAAGCATAATTTTATTTTTATTTACAATAACATCCAATTACAATATTCATGGTACAATTTTAACAAACATCAAATAAATTCTTTATTTAATAAAAATAAGCATTCATTTTATAAATATTAAAATAAAAATATCTTTTGTTTCTTTAAAAATTAAATAATATATATATAGATATATTTCTAAATTAACTTAATATATATATATATAAATAATATATTCATAAAGTCTAATAGATAATTATTAACATATTCCACCTTTCAATTGATTGTTGACTTCATAAACATCTTTATGTTGGCCACAATAACTAATCATGCTAAAATCTGCCATATTTATACAAATTATTAGAAAATGAAAATTCATTAAAAAAAATATAAATATATAATTACAATTTTGAATGCTTTTGATTTAAAACATATTTTTAAGATTAATTGTGAAATATAAATGAAGCTCTTTTTATAAATATATTTAGTAAAAATGTTTTAAATTTTTTAAAACTCATCAAGGAAATAAAATGTTAAATAAATGTAAAAAAATAAATTTGAAAGAAATATTAAATATATTTATTTTATGAATATGAATAAAAAATAACTAAAATCATTTTATGTAAAAATTAAAATAAATATATAATTCAAAGATATTAATTTACAATATATTATTAGTTATATAAAGTGAAAAGCATAATAAAATCGATTAGAGTAAGAATTTTATACAAGAAAGAAGTATGAAACATAGAAGAAACTTGTGACACTTAACTCCCATTGTATAAATTTATATAAAGATAAATGGTTTGAATGTTTTATATACTCTAATAATTGTAACGGATGAACCAATACTATATTCACTAAATAATTTGCATAATCTACCTAAATTAATGTGAGTGATTATTAAAAAATAAATGTTATATCTTCAATTAATATAAATATTTGCTAACTAAAATTGTTTACAAATTAACACTATATCTTAAATTACTATAATATAATAATATAATATTCACTAAGTAATTAGCATAATCTACATAAATTAATGTAAGTGGTTATTAAAAAATAAATCGTACATCTTCAATTAATATAAATATTTGCTAATTAAAATTATTTACAAATTAACACTATATCTTAAATTACTATAATATAATAATATAATACATTAATGATAAAATATAAGATGATAGAAAGCTTAATTGAGATTTAGCTATAAATTTTTGTCATTGTTAATACTACACGTCGAATTCCACTATTTAAACTCCACGTCTAACTCCGCTAGTTAGACTGCACATTTAACTTTGTGTGTTAGACTTCACGTCTAACTTCCATCTAATAACCAATCAGTCAAATTAAATTCATTTAGACTTAGTCTAATATAACCTGTTTTCGATACACCTGCACCAAAAACAATTAGACAGCTTAGATTATGTTTTAACTCATTAAATCATCGAAATTCCTTAGTCAAAATACTTTGACAATTAGTCAAAATAATTTGACCAAACAGGATGAAACTCCCTACTCCTTGGTTTATGGTATGGACATCGTACAACCCATCGAAATTGAGATTTCAACCTTAAGAGTACTATTAGAGCGCCATGTTATTAAAGAAGACTAGCTCAAATCTCAATTTGATCAACTAACATTAATGGAGGTCAAATGGTTAAACATTTTGTGTAAAACCCATGTCTACCAAAAACGCATGTCAAACACCTTTAATAGGAAGGTAAAACCTAAAAACCTCAAAGAAGGTGATTTAGTTCTCAATCGAACCCGGGAACTCCTATACCTTAAGGGAAAATTTCAACCCCAATGGAAAGGACCCTTAATAGTTAAGAAAATCCTCTTTAGAGGAGTTTTCCGCTTATCTAACCTAGAAGGCGAAAAGTTCATTGCGCCAAGCAATCTCGATGCGGTTAAAAGATATTTTGTATTATATCAAGTTACGGGCAGAACGACTTAAAGCTCGACCTTAAAAGAAGTTTATCTCAATAAAATCCAATACCAAGTTTTATATAACTTGCAACATGGACAGAGGACTCAGGTCTAAAATACGAAGATCTAATTCTTTTTAAAAGGACAAAAATAAAAGAGAGAAGATACGTAGGCAACCTGCATGCGTGCGGGCTCAGTATTATCAACAAAACCCAAGTTTCACAATAACTCCAATTCAAGAGATAATGGTCATAAGCTCTTTTTCGTCTGTAGACGATTATTTTAAGAGTAACCCTCCCTCGAAGGTTTTTGAAAGAAAAATAACATGAATAAACCCATAAATGTGAGTCCCAAAGCCTCAAATTAATAAGGGACACATCATCGTTACTTTTATAAAAGAATGAGAGGTTTGAAACTCATACTTTGGGAAGAAAAAAAAATAATGAAAATGTCAAATGGAGAACCAAAATAAACCCCCAAAACTACTAAAAGAAATTGAAATATATTTTTGTGTTGGTTGAGATATTGAAATCACCATTCGTGCTCACTCAAACTCTAGTCTTGATTGCTACGGTAAGATAAAAATGTACTCATTCTACTAGATATATCCCGGGAACGAAAAAAGAAAATGCCTTAAGTGGTTGAGGTATTGAAATTACCATTTGTTGTTCACTCTGACTTTAGTCTTGATTTCTACAACAAGAGCAAGGATGTATCAGTTCTATCAAATATATCCGTGAGCCAACAAAAGAAGAAAAGAGAGGAAAAAATGGCAAATGAAACCCAAAGTTGAAAAGTGATAAACTCTCCAAATGTTTTTGCAATGAGTTTAGCTTTCAAAAGATGTGGTTCAGGGCTGAGCAACCAGAAATAAGTTGCATTTAATTTAATAAAATGTCAAAGTGTTGACTACCTTTCTCTAGGTTTATGATTCTAAATAATCGTTTGTACACGAGATCGAGTTTATAGTTGATGTCTCAAAAATTGGGGGAAAATAAATTTTATTCCTTGATGAAAGAAAAATCATGACAAATGAATGAAAATATGTTCAAAGCCTAGCCCATAATACGTTTCGAATTCAAAAACATCACTATTCATTCAAAAGGATCAAGGTTCATTCCAACAAATAAGGATAAGAACTAGGGGAAACAAAAAAAATGTTTCTTTATCCAAAAACATGAATAATCTGTCCATAAATAAAGTGTTAAACCGTCGACTGACGGATTTCAACTAGCTGTGAATGACACATTGAAAAAAAAGATGGGAAACAAAGATTCTGTTTAAATATTCCCTTAAGAGACATAGAGCCAAGACTGATACTATAAAAGAAAATAGGTAAATCGAGTCTCCCCAAATCCTATCTGTTGATAGGTACGAGAGATCGTTCGTACACAATCCAATTTTGTAATCCTATTTATGAATAGGTATTCCAAACCCTATTTGTTGAAAGGTGCGATAGATCATTTATATACTATTATGCTATAAACTATAATTGTAGTTAGGTATCTAAAATCCTATTTGTTAATAGGTCGGGACGTCATTCATACACTACTTCGTGACAAAATCCTATTTGTGAATAGGTCGACACATGATTTGTATATGATTCCGTTAGAAATCTTATATGTTAATAGGTGTGCTAATCATTCTTACACGATTATCGTCTTAAAACCCTATTTGTCGATAGGCCGAGACATTATTTGTATACGATTCTATTATAAATCTTATCTATTGATAAGTGCGCTAATCGTTCGTACATAATTACCGTCATAAAACCATATATGTCAATAGGTTGAGACATTATTTGTATATGATTCTATTATAAACCCTATTTGTTGATAAGTGCGTTAACTATTCTTACACTATTACCGTCTTAAAACCTTATTTGTCGATAGGTCGAGACATCATTTGTATATGATTCCGTTAGAAATCAAATTTGTTGATAGGTACGATAATCGTTTATACACGATTACCATCATTAAACCCTTTCTGAAAATAGGTCGAAACCTCATTTGTATATTATGTTAGAATCGGTGCGATCAATAGAGACTAAGGTCTAACTATTGTTGACAACTTATAACAGACAGTTTGATAAAAATCATGTGAGGGATTAATATCTCTTTCTATTCTACACAAACCTTCACAAACTCTTAAAACGATTAAATGCGGAAATGTTTGTTTGGATTTCAAGCTTTGAACCAACGAAAGATGAAAGACAGAAAGTAAAGAACACATGGTTGTTTAAGGATGTTCAGAGCAAACTCTCCTACATCACCCTTTCTTCTAACAACCGAAAGGATTTCACTAACTTTTTTAGATGAAATACAGATTACTGAACTAGCTATCTCACTATTGTTGAGCCAGTCATCGTTTGTTAGACTTGAGCGTCTATATATGGAAAAGAACAGCAACGGTCGAATCTACTCCAAGAACACAAGGTAAGTATATGTTGAAATGTCGTTGATAGTACACGAGTATATCAGACTTTGAGCACAAGGATCGTGGTCGTACCAAACTGGTAGTGCGACGAATATCCTTCTGGAATTGTCATTCACAGGACAAGTAGTGATAAGAATATTTACTTATGTGGCGTTCATTCATTTGATGCAAATAGCTTGTGTACTGGACTGCACAGATGAGTGGATCAGAAGTAGCATACAACTAGTTGATCGTGGGTAGACGTATGCTAACTTCAGACGGCTGCTGAAGCGAGGTATTAGATGTGCTCCATTAGGCTGCCAAGTCTGAAGGAGTTAGACGTCAACGTCTAACTACGTGTTCCATTAGACTACCACATCTAATGGAGTTAGATTGCAACGTCTAACTACGCATCTATTAGACTAGCACGTCTAACTACGTATCTGTTAGACTAGCATGTTTAACTACGTATCTGTTAGACTAGCACGTCTAACTACGAATCTGTTTGACTGCAACATCTAACTACATATCTGTTAGACTACAACGTCTAACTACATCTCTGATAGACTAGCACGTCTAACTACGTATCTGTTAGACTAGCACATCTAACTACGTATGTATTAGACTGCAATGTCTAACTACGTATTTGTTAGACTGTAACGTCTAACTACATATTTGTTAGACTAGTACGTCAAAATACGTATCTATTAGACTAACACGTCTAACTATGTATCTGTTAGACTAGCACGTCTAACTACGTCTAATTAGCCTTCTTAGACCACGTCTAACTTTGCATAGTCTAATGCACCTGCACAGAAACAACTAGACAACTAAGCTTCGTTCTAATCAAGTTTTAATCACTGTTAAGTTTTAATCATAAATAATCAAAATAAAGTTGGCATATAATACGTTTAGTCTCTTATTCAAAATAATTTTACCTAACATATTATGTTGTTAGAAATCTTATTTATTGATATATGCGATAATCATTCGTACATGATTATCGTCATAAAACCCTATATGTCGATAGGTCAAGACATTATTTATATATGATTCCATTAGAATTCCTATTTGTTGATAGGTGCGCTAATTATTCGTACACGATTACCATCTTAAAACCCTATTTGTCGATAGATTGAGACATCATTTGTATATGATTTCGTTAGAAACACTATCTATTGATAGGTGCACTAATTGTTCGAATACGATTACCGTCTTAAAGCTTATTTGTCAATAGGTTAAGAAATCATTTGTATATGATTCCGTTAGAAACTCTATCTGTTGATAGGTGTGATAATCGTTCGTACAAGATTATCGTCTTAAAACCCTATTTGCCAATAGGTCGAGACATTATTTGTATATGATTTCGTTACACACTTTATCTGTTGATAGGTGCGCTAATCATGTGTACATGATTCCATCTTAAAACCCTATATGTCAATAGGTCGAGATGTTATTTATGTATAATTCTCCAAAGGCCCTATCTCTGATAGGTATCCTCCAATAAAAATACTATCTCTTGATAGGAAACCTAATCTAAACTCCTATTTGTTAATATGTCAAAATATTGTTTATTGGGTCAAATTATTTTGACTAACTGTCAAAGTATTTTGTCTGTTGGAATTTTGATGATTTGATGAGTTAAAACTAAATCTAAGCAGTCTAATTGTTTTTGGTGTAGGTGTATCGAAAAACAGATTATATTAGACTAACTCTAAATGAGATTCATTAAACTGATTGGCTATTAGATGGGAGTTAGACGTGCAGTCTAACTAGCGGAGTTAGACGTGCAGTCTAACTAGCAGAGTTAGACGGGCAGTCTAACTAGCGGAGTTAGACGTGCAGTCTAACACGCGGAGTTAGACATGCAGTCTAACACACGGAGTTAGACGTGCAAACTAACTAGCGGAGTTAGACGTGTAGTCTAACACACAGAGTTAGACGTGCAGACTAACTAGCGGAGTTAGACGTGCAGTCTAACACACGGAGTTAGACGTGCAGTCTAACACACGGAGTTAGACGTGCAGTTTAACTAGTGTAGTTAGATGTGCAGTCTAACACGCGGAGTTAGATGTGCAGTCTAACTAGCAGAGTTAGACGTGCAGTCTAACACACGGAGTTAGACGTGCATTCGAACACACGGAGTTAGACGTGCAGTCTAACTAGCGGAGTTAGACGTGCAGTCTAACACAGAGAGTATCATTACTGATGGTCCCATAAAAATTTCGAAACCAATATGTGAGTGGACTAGTGAAGATAAGGTGTCCAACAATCTGGATAATGTGGCCAAAAATATTATGTATCAATCGATCAACATGAACATATTCTACGAGATCAAGTCATGTTCCTCTACTAAAGAATTATGGGAGAAGCTGACTCAAATCTATGGTCAAAATGTTCAAGTCAAGAAGAATCAGAAGGATCATAAAGTTTTCAAGTGTGTTGAAAACAAATCCAAATGGGCAGACAGCGATTCAGAAGATTCTCCCGATGAAAAGGATACTAAAACTGTAACTTGCTTGATGGCAGACGATCAACCTAAGGTAAATGATGCTTCCCCATCAGAATTTACCAACGAAGAGTTAACTACTGCACTCAATGAAATGGCCATTGAGTACAAGAAGTTATCAGACTCCTTTTATGAAATGAAAGTGAAATATGAAGCAAATATCTCTTCCTCTCACAAAACTTCTGAATCAAATATTTTTGAAAAGAACATAGTAGAGATCTCATCCGAGAATGAGATGCTCAAGGAACAGATTCAAACTCTTTCATCTAAAAATAAAAGGTTAACTTATGTTGTTAGTGCTTGGACAATGTTTGGAGAAGCTGTCAAATATCAGATCAGCATGTTAAAACCTGCTGGATCTAGATCCGGTTTGGGATTTGATGGCAATGACCCAAACCAGTCCTGCAAAAAGTCAAACTCAGCAAATAACAAGCTTAAGCCAATAAGCTTTGTTAAAAGGAGTTTAACTGATATTAAATCTGACCCCATTCATGAAGAGGTAGCTTTGAAGAATGAAATAACTTATGTTTCGCCGACTGTCATCTGGCTGAAAAATAAGTTAGAAGCATCTAGTAGGTCTGAAAATCTAATACCTGACTCAAATTCAAGGAGTTTTAAAAGAAAATCTTCTTCAAAAGCTAATGGTTCAGATGCTAGCAGGAAGGCGTCTGTTATGTCAAAATCATACGCATTAATCACGACACAAAATGGGAAATCCATCAGAATATCTCAAATATGAATTCCTAAAGGACTGATTGACCGAGGACCCAATTGAATGTGGGTACCAAAAGATTGTAAATATTATTTTGTGTAGGTACAAGTGAGTGATGTCCTAGAGGAATCTGTTTGGTATCTTGATAGCGGCTGTTCTAGGCATATGACAGGAAACAGACGACTTCTCACCGATATAGCAAATTGTTTTGGACCTAAAATCACTTTTGGTGATAACAAGAAAGGTAAGACCATGTGTTAGGATCTAGGTCGCCGCTGGTGGACCGGGGGTTGGACCGGTTATCGGTTCTCACTCGTAGGGTGGTGGTTAATCCGGTTAGAGATTAACACCGGGGTTTCAATACTACACAACCTGTCACAAACCCTTGAACTAGGTTCAAGCGCGGAAGAGGTTTGCTTTCAAGTTGAAGCGGTACACGTGTATGATAGGCGGAGTCGGTTTCGGATGATGTAGATTTGGAGATGGTGGGTCGGTTTTGGCAATCTGGATGTTCGGTATGGTTAGTATAGATTCGGTTTGGAGTGGTATGGTTAAGTTAGTCGGTTATGTAATGAAGCCAACAGAAAGTAAATAACACAACAGATTTTTATGGATGTTCGGAGATAAAACTCCTACGTCACCCCTTCCTCTCGAAACCGCGAGAAGGATATTCACTAAGGAATACAAATACAAGCCGATCGAGACTTATTCTTTGCTCGATAATACTCTTACAATTTACACCGAAATTGTAGAACACACTTTAACTTTCAACACTTAGGCTTTCTAGAATATCACACTGTTATCACTTGTAGTAAATGCTCTTAGCTCTTGTTATCCCAATGTATGTCCCGCATTTACTCTTCTGCAACTACCTCCTTTTATAGGTGAAATATGCCAACGGTCATATTTCAAAGCCTTGAATCTGATTGGCTGATCAGAGAGGCAGTGATTCAGTGTCTCAGACCTGCCGGTCGTTTCCTCAGACCTAACGGTCAATCTCAGACCTGGTATCATGTCTCAGACCTGCCGGTCTGTAAGGCAAACCTGCTGGGTTTGTCTTTTACTCAATGTAGGCGCTGTCTGTTTGGACAGTTGTCTGTACTTTGAAGATTTCCTTTCTGGCTTATCCCGAAGTAGAAGGATCCGGTAGTACTGTTTCCTGCAGCCTACAGTCTTTCCTCAGACTTGCATGGATATGGAAGTATTCAGTCTGTTCCTTTGGTATCATTCTCAACAGATACCCAAAGTGTCTTCTTGTACAGGTCGGCCACTTGACTTGGCCGAATGTCTTTTGGTAGTGAAGTAACCGGATTTCTTCCGGTTATACTTGTCTTGTGGATTGATCGGCTGTTTGATGGTTCCGGTTTTGAGCTTTGGCCGATCCTTCCTTTGTTTGGTCATGCTCCGAATACTCTTGATCGGTATGGTAACTTGACCGATTCGGTTTCTTCAGTTGGTTTTCTTATTCATCTGGTCCGGTTCCTTGTTCCTGCATGGGAAGTTTGTTTAAGTTAGGTTTATTTGAACCGGTATGAATTTATCTAACACCATGGGTAAGGGTAAGATTATCCATGGTAATCTAACCATCAAAGACATGTTACCTGTAGAAAATTTGTGCTATAATTTGATCAGTATTAGTCAGTTATGTGATAATTGTTTGTTAGTTGATTTTCAAACTCATGCATGTCTAGTTAAAGATCAAAATGGTAATACTTTATTAACTTGTAGTAGAGTAGGAAGCTCATACAAAATGAATTGGCAAAAAGAATCTTCTGATCCTATGTGCATTGTTAGATAAAATTAGATCGGTTAAATAGAACTTAACAATAACAAACTTCATATGCAGGAACGGTTAAAGAATTCAACCGGTTAAGTAATTTAACCGGTCAAGCAATAAAATCGGCCAAGAACCTAAGCAATCAAGAAGACAAGACCGGTCAGATAAGAAGGAAAAAATCGTTGGACATTCGGTTAACCTAAAGCTATGAAAAACCGGAAATCATCTGGTTAACCTAAACAACCGATCGGTGCAAACAGATACTATGAGTATCTGTTGAAGATGATACCAAAGGGACAGACCTTAGTATTGCCATTCATACAAGTCTGAGGACAATCTGCAGGCTGTAGAAGACCGTCCGACAAGATCTTTCCACTCCGGGACAAATCAGAGGCGCAATCCTCCAGGCGCAGGCAACTGTCCAACCGACAGTTGCCATATTAAGTAAAAGACAAACCTAGTTGGTTTGCCCTATACACTGAAAGCCTAAACCGCCAGGTCTGAATCACTGAACCTGTGCTCAACCAATCAGATTCAAGGAGATGAAATGTGACCGTTGGCACATTTCACCTATAAAAGAAGGAGCTGAAGAGGAGTAAACATAGTTACTAATTACATAAGCTATAAGAGAGAACATTAAAGAGCTCCACCAACCTAAGTTATAAGTGATCCTTATCTCTCTACATTAAAAGAGTTTAAGCGTGTATTTGAAGTGAGATTACAATTTCGGTGAGAATTGTACGAGTGTTTATCGAGCATAAAATAAGGCTCGATCGGATTGTGTTTGTGTATTCCTTAGTGAATATCCTTCTCGCGGTTTCGAGAGGAAGGGGTGACGTAGGAGTTTATCTCCGAACATCCATAAAAAACATGTCTTGTTATTTACTTTCTGCCGGTCTTACATTCTAACCGATTCTACCTAAACTGACTTACTGAGTCCCAAAACCGAACCACCCAACTTCAAACCGACTTTATCCAAATCTGGTTTTACTTATCTTGTGTGTGTGCTGCTTCAACCTGAAACAAACCACTTCTGCACTTGAACTCGGTTCAAGGGTTTGTGACAGTTTGTGTAGTATTGAAACCCGGTGTTAATCTCTAACCGGATTAAACACCAACCGTTGTGTGAAGGCACTAACCGGCCAGACCCCGGTTCCCCAGCCGCGACCTAGATCCTAACAATTGGTATCAGAGTAGTTAGTTTCAATACTCAAGAAAGCATGTCTTTTGATCGGCCCCCAATGCTAAAAGGTGCGACTTTGCCAACTAGAAGGCACACATGCACCTGCATTTAATCACCATGGATGATGAGATGCAGTTCATTCTGACTGAAGGATCGGTAAAGATTGATAAAGACAGAAATGACTGGACAACTGATGATAGGAGAAGAAACAATCTGGACAACCATGCCAGAAACCGCATCACTAACGGTTTGGACAGGAATACGTTTTGTAAGGTCAGAGATTGCAAAACCGCAAAGGAAATATGGGAAGCGGTGATTCAAATTCATGAGGGAAATGAAAGAACCAAGGAAAACAAGATAATGGTGGCTACCTAGAAGTTTGAAAATATCCAGATGAAACCGGGAGAAACAATGAGGGAATACAGTGACCGGTTCACAGATGTGATAGATGAGCTATCAACTCTTGGAAAGAAGTATGACAACAAGGAAATCATCATGAAAGCGCTAAGATCTCTTCCAAGTGCATGGGATATAAAGACAATGGTGATGAGAGAATCAAACTGTTTAAGCAAGATGAAGCTACACGATCTGTTCGAAGATCTTAAGGCATATGAGTTTGAAATGAGATATAGGACTGAAGATGAAGTCTTAGCCTCAACCTCAACCAAAGCATTGGTCACATCCATAGAACCTGTTGCTCCTGCACCGATCAGAACCTCTGAACAGTTCACCGAGGATGCCATGTCAATGCTTGCACAGAAATTTGGCAGATTCATGAAGAGAATCCAACCGACAAACAACAACAACTATAACTACGGTGATAAATCTAATATTAGATGTTATAACTGCAACTGTTTGGGACATTTCAGGTGGGAATGCAGAAAACCGAGGCGGGATGACTGGAAACCGGATAATCAGAATCAAAGAAATAACTATCCACAAACCGGTGAAGGAAGTGAAGTTCAGAAAGCACTGATAGCCGATGATGGAGGAAGTTAATGGGCTCACAATGACAGTGATGATGAACTCACATGCCTCATGGCAAACGAGGAACAAGTATTTGACTCTCACTGTGAAGAATTTACTAAAGACGAATTATTTAATGCACTGAATGACATGGTGGCAGAGTATAAGAACTTATTAACATTAATACCAACCCAACTCAACTTTAGAACCGACCCCATAGCACCAACCATGACCGAACCAAAAACCATCCAACCTGATAAAATCCTGGAAACCGAGATAGCACCTGAAATATTCTCTAAGGCCAAACAGTTCAAAGAGTCAGTTCAAAAATTGACCGAAGAGGATGATGCCCAAACCCAATATCGAATAGCCGCATGGAAAAGATCCAGTGACATGGTGAACCAGATGTCTAAGTACAAAAGACATCCCAAATGCAAATTTGGTCTTGGGTACAAAGACAACAAATCCTCCAACCGGAACCATTCGAACAAAATGAAGCTCACAAAAGATAACCTTCCCTTTGTAAGATTCGTCAAGAGCTCTTCAACCGACGATGAGGAACAAAGTGCCTCATATCCGGAAGACAAACTAATCTATGTATGTCCAACTGACTCCGAAAAATGGCTTCACCCTGAGAAAAGGATAGCCAACCGGCCCAAAGGTAAGAAAACCGAACCACATAGGCTAAACCAAAGACCATCTCCGAATAAGGCACTCTTAGGAAAACAAAAAAATCTTAAACCAAGTACAGGAAAACTAGTTAGAACCATAACCGGGAAAGTTGTCCGACTTATTAAAGTCTGGATACCTAAGAGACTAATCACTTGTGGACCCAAGTAAATGTGGGTACCAAATAGTTGTAAATATGTATATTTTGCAGGATATGAAGAAACGGCTAGGAAACTTCGAGTGGTACCTGGATAGCGGTTGCTCCAAACACATGACTGAAAACAACAATCTTCTAACCGACATCAGAATGAAAACCGGTGCAATGATTACCTTCGGTGATAACTCAAAAGGTAGAACTGTGGGCAAGGGTAAGATTGTCCATGGTAATTTAACAATTGATAATGTACTCTTAGTTGAAAACCTACATTTTAACCTACTAAGCATTAGCCAAATTTGTGATGCTGGATACACTGTAGAATTCCTTAAGCATGCATACTTAGTTAAAAATTCTCAAGGTATCATACTGCTAACCGGAAATAAGTTAGGAAATATATACAAGGTAGATTGGAAAAATAAAGTAGAACACCCTGTTTGCATGGTGGCTAAAACCGATCAAACCTGTCTGTGGCATAAAAGGTTAAACCACTTAAACCTGAAAACTTTAAACTATATCCGCGGTAAAAAGCTAGTTGAAGGAATTCCTGATATAGTATTCAATAAGGACAATGTTTGTTCAGCGTGTCAAATGGGTAAACAAACTAAGTCAACCTTTAAGAGTAAAGGACACATTCAATCTAACTGATGCTTAGATCTCCTTCACATGGACCTATTTGGACCGATTAGGGTTTTCAGCCTAGGTGGTATGCTCTATACTATGGTAGTTATTGGTGATTATTCTAGGTATACATGTGTAATATTCTTGGCATCCAAACGTGAAACCGCCTCAAATTTAATTACATTGCTTAAACGTTTACAAAATGAAAAATCAACACATATAAATAGCATTAGGAGTGATAGAGGAACCGAATTTACAAATAGTACATTAAATGCATTTCTTGATGAATCTGGTATTAGACACGAGTTGTCTAGTGCTAGGACTCCTCAACAGAACGGCCTGGCCGAGAGAAGAAACCGAACTCTCAAGGAAGCCGCAAGGTCCATGATAGCCGATTCGGGTATTGCCCAAAAATTTTGGGCTGAGGCTATCAATACTGCATGTCACACACAAAACCGGTCTCTAATTAATAAGTTTCACAACAAAACACCGTATGAAGTATACTTTGATAGGATTCCTAACCTTAGGTATCTTCAAATTTTCGGTTGTAAATGTTACATTCACATAAATGGCAAAACTTACATATCTGATTTTGATGCAAAATCCGATATTGGGATCATGTTAGGTTACTCGGCAGTCAGTAAAGCTTATAGAGTGTACAATTCTAGAACTCTAACCGTGGAGGAATCTCTTCATGTCGTTTTCAATGAATCGGTTGAAAGTAACACTACATCATCCTTTGATTTACACAACAGATTGGAAAACAACAATATCCACTTTGATAGTGAAGATGAGGTTCCAGTTTTCAGACGGTTTGTCCATGACCAAATGGGTGATGATGAGACCCAGCCGGATCAAGCTGTCACGCGGCAGGAAGTTGACACCTCGGTTCAAACTGAGGAAATCGATCGGTCTGACACTTTTGTTCAGCCTACCGATATGTCTAGCCTTGATCAAATAAACGGTGACTTGGTAGACACTCCTAAACCGAATCTCAAAAGAAACACAAATCATCCTCCTGAGCTAATTATAGGTGATCCGTCAAAACACGTTCGAACTAGGCGACAAATCCTGGAGGAATACTTTAATTCCACTTTTATATCCCAGATTGAGCCAAAAAGGGTGGATGAAGCATTGTCAGATCCGGATTGGATCATGGGAATGCAAGAAGATTTAAACCAGTTTGAAAGTAATAAAGTCTGGTACCTAGTCCCTAGACCGAAAGATCAACCGGTCATAAGAACAAGATGGGTATTTAGAAATAAACTCAATGAAGACGGTTTGGTCACGAGGAACAAAGCCAGATTAGTGGCACAAGGATACAAACAGGAAGAAGGCATTGATTTTGAAGAATCATTTGCCCCTGTAGCTAGGATTGAAGCCATTAGGATTTTTCTAGCCTTTGCTGCTTTCAAAAATTTTAAAGTTTTTCAAATGGATGTCAAAAGTGCATTTTTGAATAGTGACCTACGTGAGGAAGTATATGTTGAACAACCACCCGGTTTTAAAAATACTGACCTGCCTAATCATGTATACTGCTTAAACAAAACATTGTACGGTTTAAAACAAGCTCCTAGAGCTTGGTATGATACACTAACCGCGTTTCTGTTAAAACACGACTTTACTATAGGTTCGGTGGATAAAACCTTATTTAAATTTGAGAAAAAGGAGCACATCCTACTTGTTCAAATATATGTGGATGACATCATTTTTGGATCAACCAATCCTAAGCTATGTGATAAATTCTCAACCTTGATGACTAACAAATTTGAGATGAGTATGATGGGAGAATTAAGTTTCTTCCTAGGTCTTCAGGTTAAGCAACTCGAAGGAGGAACTTTCATCAGTCATCCTAAATACACAAAGGAACTTCTAAAGAAATTTGGGATGGATACATGCTCCTCAGCCGCTACCCCAATGAGCTCATCAGTCAAACTGGACAAGGATGACGATGGTCAGGCAGTAGACCTGATAGCTTACCGAGGAATCATTGGTTCTCTCTTATACCTAACAGCAAGTAGACCGGATATACTATTTGCGGTCGGAGTGTGCGGAAGATTCCAGGCTAATCCAAAACAGTCTCACTACACAGCCGCAAAGCGAATCTTGAAATATCTAAAGGGAACCCCTGAAGTCGGTCTGTGGTATCCAAAGGACTCATCTTTCAACCTCACAAGTTACTCAGATGCAGACTATGCAGGTTGCAAAGTTGACAGAAAAAGCACCATCGGAACATGCCAATTCCTAGGCGATCGGCTTGTTTCATGGCATAGCAAGAAGAAAACATCGGTTGCCACATCAACCGTAGAAGCTAAATATCTGGCAGCCGGAAGTTGGTGTTCACAACTCCTATGGATCCAACAACAACTGAAGGATTTCAGTATCACCGCCGAAGAATCTCCGATATTCCGTGATAACACAAGTGCCATAGCAATTACATACAATCCGGTTCTACATTCTAGAACCAAGCACATCGATATAAGACACCACTTCATCCGAGAACATGTTATGCTGAAGCATATCCGGCTAGAATACGTATCAACAGAACAACAAGTAGACGATATCTTCACAAAGCCCTTGTAGGAAGCTAAGTTTTCTTACTTCATAAACATACTCGGTTTAACCGATATTAATCAGCTCATCTCTTAAAAATGTCTAAAAGGAAAATCGATTCGAACAGACAAAACCGATAGTTCTTCCTAAATTATCAGAATCCGAATTCACCAAGGTACCTATTGAAGAACCGCTTTGTTTATCAGTTACAGTAAACCGACCGGTTACTTAGTGCTTACACTAATTAACCGCATCGAGACCAATGACTGAAAACCGACCGGTTTGGAAATAATGTACTCTGGATTATTTGGTCTCCGAACAAAAGTGGAATAATTATCTATCTTTAGATTTATCTGTTCTGAAAAGATACCTTTTCAAAGCAAAATGGTCATACCTCAAAAGACGTGAAGATATGATATCTTTCACCGTCCAGGCCTATGACTCACATCCTAGGTTGTAGACATGCTTATTTCATGCAATATGTTTTATCCTATGGTCAATAGAATACATTAACTGTCACCCACTAGATAATACTATCATCCCTATACTAATATATAAATTAGGCAAACATTAGACAAAATATTCACAAGTATCAACTTATCCTCTCTAAGACAAAAATGTCTCAGTTTCCTAACATTCTCCAAGTTTATTTCGACTCTGCTCAAAGTATAGAGCATTATGAAATCTTCAAAATGATCAAGTCACTTGAAGACACCGGTCTAAAATCCTTTCTAGATGACAAACATGTCATTTTCCCTGAAACCGTCCTGGAGTTCTTCTATAACGCCAGGGTTTTCCGGGGTACCCCTCATTTCGACACCCTCATTCAATCTAGTGTTGGAGAGACCGTGTTTGATTTCTCGGAGAGTGACTTCGCCAGATGCTTCGATCTTCCGAAGCAAGGGATCACTGATCTGAACGTCCCGGTCGAACTAGAAGCCGAAATTTCCTTGAGCTTCTCTCGGTCTAATCATCCGGTCAGTGACCACGGTTCTAGGTCATCACCAAGGGCTGAATACCAACTTCTCAATGATATCATCGGTAGGGGCATCCTAGGTAAGGATGTGACCAATACCTACTGTGCTACAGCTTTCAATATGATGACTGCTATCACAACAGATACGCCGGTCGACTGGTCAAGGGTGTTATTCGATGTCCTGATCTGGATGATCACCATTCACCAAACCGACCTCATCCCCAATATGATGATGAGATCAGCTTCCTACTCATGGAAATCGGGGTTCCATTCTGTCCGGGCGAAGGACTGAATCAGGCCCAGGTCATAACCAAGGAAGTTGCCGACTCATTCTATGAACGGTTCGAGAAGGCCTGGAAAAGGAAGAACCGACACCTCAACTCCTCCGGCAATTAAGTCACTCCTTCCTACAACCGGTCATTTTGTTGTACGAATCGGTTGTATTGTCATCCTACTCCGTTATGATCTCTTCGGTCAATCTATATGTTTCTTTCGGTTTGTTGTAACTTCACTCTCATTAATGAAAAGTAACTTTCAATTTCCAACTACATGAGAAATTACACAAACTTAATTATGTTCTAACTAGATTCTCCACCTCGAGCTCCGCAACCGGTCAAAAGTAACTCCTTCCCAAGGAGTTTTGGAAACATAAATATTCCAGAGGTATTGAAATTATATATGCATCGATTTCAACTCCGTCCTCAAGATTGAGGATATTGAAGTAAAGGAACTCCTCTTTGAATCTTTCATCGACACCGGTCTTAGTGACTTTCTCGGAGAAGCCGAACCCGTCTTCATTCCAGAGGTAATGGAATTCTTCAATAATGCAATCATATTCGGCGATACCATTATCTCCATGGTGAAAAATCACCACCTTGTTGTTCGCGAAAGCGAATTTTCCTGAATGTTCCGCCTGCCCACTGAAGGGTTCTTCGATTTCCCATCCCGGGTGGGGAGTACAGTAGTTGACTATGCAGAACTATTCTCCGGAACCCAACTCCTTCACGAGATCGTCAACCGATCTATTATCTGTCAATCTCCGAATCAACACTATTCAAAGAAACTCTTCTACATGATGACCTACATCATCAGCAACACCCCCATCAACTGGTCATCGGTTATCTTCAATAACTTGAAGACAATGGTCGAGACAAAGAAATGTTTCGGCTATGCCTCTCACATAAGCCGGTTCCTTCGGACATACCATCCAAATCTTGGACCAGGTACCCCGGTGTGCTTCTCAAGTGTTCTCTAGTCAAATGATTATTTAAACCGATGAGTTCAAAATTCGATAAAATCAAAATTTGGTTCCAAATCACAAAATTAATAATCGGTCTAAAAGTTCAGCCGGTTAATCGTAAACCAAGTCATCTCGGTTAAATAACGGCTTCGCTTAATAATCGGTTACAAGAACAAACTGTTTCGTCACCGGTTAGATAACCGCATAAAAAGGCCGCTCAAACTTCCCGCCTATCGTTTGCCGTCCAAAGCCTTTTGGAGGGAAAATTCCCGTCCAAACTTGACGCGACAGTTCGCGGCGATTGAAATTCCAACCCGCGACTATAAATTTGGTCCTTAGCCATTTTATTTCATTCTCACGTGAAACGGCTTTCTCTCTCTAGCTTTCAAATCTCTCAAACCTCTCAATCCTTCGATCTCTCGTTTTCTTCAACCTACAATGGGTCGTGAATCTGTTCTCTTCATTCACATCGTTCAGGTCGACTTCGATGAAGTTCGAGCAAATGGATCGGCGGAAGCTAAACGGGTGTTAACCCAAATCTCTGAGTCCGGTCTTGAACATTTTTTGAACGGACCGTTCGTCTTATATCAAGAAGCGGTTACCGAGTTCTTTCAAACCGCCGTTCTCAGCGAAGGGACGATAACCGCAACAGTAGGCGGTAAACCGTTCAAACATACCATGGAGTCGGTTGCTGAGGTCCTCCATCTACCAACCGAGGGGAGCGACTTCTCAGTGTTTATAAACAAGGTTGCATTCCAAGCGGTTTGCCGGGATGTTTCGGATACTGAGGTGCCAATAGTAGTATCCGGTAAGAAAACCTCACTCAAGCCGGAACTCAGACCGCTATGTGAAATTTTAACTAAGTCGGTTCAGGCACGGGGAGGCAACTATGATAGCCTCACCCGAATGAAGATTGATATGATTGCCGGTTTAGTCAACGGCACTAAAATTAACTAGGCGAAGGTAATTTTCTCCAACTTATGTGAGATGGTGGATCGAACATCCAAACGGTCATGGGGATACGCCGTCCCACTCGGCAAACTGATGCGTCATTTCAACGCTGACACTGACCCTGTTGTTTTCCTCGCCCCCAGCAAAATCGTAAAATCGCATCAATTTATCAGACCGGAGGAGAAGCAAGGAAAAACAAAGGTCTCCGGCAATACAAGCGGCCGAAGAAAGACAACAGCTAAAAATAAGAAGGCTCCGGCTAAAGAAAAAACTGTAAGCAATGCGGATAAGCAACCGACTGGATCGGCTAATCCGCAGTCCGACACTATTAACACAGAAAATTCGGTATCCAGCTCTGGCCGAACCGCTTCACACCACACCGGAGAGGATCGGACTGGCAAAGGGAAAGAACCAATGGTCGAAGAACAATCGGCCAGAACTGATAATGTTGATGCCGGTTCGGGCAGACAACAGGAAGAAAATGAAACCGCGGATGAACACATCCGAAAAATGGGCGAGGATCTCGTTAACCAAATAATGAAAGAAATTCACGAGCAGGCTCACGCTGCAAGTGACGTCTACTTTCAATGGGCCCTGAACCGACAGGAAAATTTCTACAAAAACATGCTACCAGAACATCCTGCTGACCGGAAATTCGAAAAGCTGGTTGAGATGGAAGCGGAAGTCATCAACCTCACAAAGGCTCAGAGCGTCTTGACCGCTCTTCGACGAAGAAGGATGGTCGAACCGCATGCACGGTTACTAGGGCTCACCGAACACATCCAACTTCTTCAAAGAAAGCATATCCCAGGGACAGCGAACTCTCAATTTGAGCTCTTGGTGTTGGACATGCTAGCGGTCAAAGAACAGGAACTGACCGAGGAGCTGGCACGGTTGGAAGCTGAACCCGAACACCAAGAGGTGTCGGTCTTTTCCAGATCTCAACCTGAGGATGAAGGCGGTCCGAATCCGGCCGAAGACGAGCATATCTCTCCTCCACCGGAACAGGAAATCAACAACACCGAACTCGGGACGGGTACATCGCCCACTGATCAACACATATCTCTTCAAACCGACAATGAATCGGTATTGGCGGTAACAGATGATAGAGTAAAGGATCTAATCGAGGAATTTGTCAATGCCGCCATTCTGCCGTGGCAAAAGAAGATAAAAAAAACCGCGACTAAATCCATCGAGATGATTGAGTCTACAAATAAAGAGCTAGAAACCGCGGTCGGACGGATCATGTCTGTTGAGGACAAATACGACATGACCGACCTTTTGTACAGTGACACAACTTACAGAACTAAGGTATTGGAGGCCGCAACTAAGAAGTTGGAGACCGACATCGCTCTTACCAGCCAAAAGGTCGGTATGGCAGAACTAAACCAATTAACAACCGATCAAAGGCTGAAAAAGATTGATGGGGATCTGGCTCAATCCGGTGTCCAGGCCGGTTCTACACTTGAGAGAGTGGCAATGCTTGAAGAGAAGCATGCCAAGACCGAGGCCGATCTAAAGGCGGTCACCGAACAGCTGGCGGAGATGATAGCGGCAAAGCTGGCAGCTGACAAAGCACTTGAGGAGGAAAATGAGTTCGCGGCCTAGAAGATTCAAGATGCCCTGGACGAGCAAACCCGGCTTCAAAAGGAAACGGCGGAGGAAGATGCGAACCTGGCCGGACATATGCAAACATTAGAAAACATTGCACCGGCCATAACGGTTCAGCAAAATGAAGATGCGGCTCGACTAATCGGCCAACAATCAGCATACAATGAGTTCGCCGAGGCTCACAAGAAGTCTAAAGCGGTTGCTTCCCCATCCGGTCCGATTACAAGAAAAAGAAATGCTTCTACCAAGAGGGCGGCAATTTCAAAGTTATTGGACAACGTTACAGAAGCGGTTTCGCAAGAAGATGACGATCTCGAGGAAGAAATCATACCGCTAAACAAAAGACCGCGAGGTCTTGACGTAATTCCAATCAGATCGTTTGCTCCAGCGACTCTCCTTTCACCGGTACTTCAGGCGGTCAAGAATCCTCCTCCAGGCCTATTCCAGCGGTCAAGGGAAAAGCAACTAATGAAATGCTGGAAAAATACTTGCCGCCCAAGAAGAAGAAATAGGGACTTTTTTTATTTATATTACCTATGTCTACCTTCGTATAGTTTTATATATATATATATATATATCAAGTATTTTTGGAAATCTACGCAATAAACCTACGCAACAATTGTCATTCAATCGACAATTATTGAAGTTAATTTTTATTCCTGCCATTTGAATTCTTTAGTTATACCGGTCAAAAATCAAATAATTAATTAAGAATATGCATAATTATTTTTAATTTAAACAAATATTAAATAATATAAATTGAAATGTCATTTTAGAAAATGTAAAATAATATATAACATTTACTTGTTTTCTTAATAAAACTATTCTATTCAAAAAAATATATTTTGGGCCTAAACATTATAAAATTTATGAAAGACAAGCATAATTTTATTTTTATTTACAATAACATCCAATTACAATATTCATGGTACAATTTTAACAAACATCAAATAAATTCTTTATTTAATAAAAATAAGCTTTCATTTTATAAATATTAAAATAAAAATATCTTTTGTTTCTTTAAAAATTAAATAATATATATATAGATATATTTCTAAATTAACTTAATATATATATATATATAAAGAATATATTCATAAAGTCTAATAGATAATTATTAACATATTCCACCTTTCTTGATTGTTGACTTCATAAACATCTTTATGTTGGCCACAATAACTAATCATGCTAAAATCTGTCATATTTATACAAATTATTAGAAAATGAAAATTCATTAAAAAAATATAAATATATAATTACAATTTTGAATGCTTTTGATTTAAAACATATTTTTAAGATTAATTGTGAAATATAAATGAAGCTTCTTTTATAAATATATTTAGTAAAAATGTTTAAATTTTTTTAAAACTCATCAAGGAAATAAAATGGTAAATAAAAGTAAAAAAAGAAATTTGAAAGAAATATTAAATATATTTATTTTATGAATATGAATAAAAAATAACTAAAATCTTTTTATGTAAAAATTAAAATAAATATATAATTCAAAGATATTAATTTACAATATATTATTAGTTATATAAAGTGAAAAGCATAATAAAATCGATTAGGAGTAAGAATTTTATACAAGAAAGAAGTATGAAACATAGAAGAAACTTGTGACACTTAACTCCCATTGTACAAATTTATATAAAGATAAATGGTTTGAATGTTTTATATACTCTAATAATTGTAACGGATGAACCAATACTATATTCACTAAATAATTAGCATAATCTACCTAAATTAATGTGAGTGGTTATTAAAAAATAAATGTTACATCTTCAATTAATATAAATATTTACTAACTAAAATTGTTTACAAATTAACACTATATCTTAAATTACTATAATATAATAATATAATATTCACTAAGTAATTAGCATAATCTACCTAAATTAATGTAGGTGGTTATTAAAAAATAAACGTTACATCTTCAATTAATATAAATATTTGCTAACTAAAATTATTTACAAATTAACACTATATCTTAAATTACTATAATATAATAATATAATACATTAATGATAAAATATAAGATGATAGAAAGCTTAATTGAGATTTAGCTATAAATTTTGGTCATTGTTAATACTACACGTCTAATTCCACTATTTAGATTGTACATCTAACTCCGCTACTTAGACTGCACATCTAACTCTGTGTGTTAGACTTCACGTCTAACTTCCATCTAATAACAAATTAGTCAAATTAAACTCATTTAGACTTAGTCTAATATAACCTGTTTTCGATACACCTGCACCAAAAACAATTAGACAGCTTAGATTATGTTTTAACTCATCAAATCATCGAAATTCCTTAGTCAAAATACTTTGACAATTAGGCAAAATAATTTGACCCAACAGGATGAAACTCCCTACTCCTTGGTTTATGGTATGGACATCGTACAACCCATCGAAATTTAGATTCCAACATTAAGAGTACTCTTAGAGCGCCATGTTATTAAAGAAGACTGGCTCAAATCTCAATTTGATCAACTAACATTAATGGAGGTCAAATGGTTAAACATTTTGTGTAAAACCCATGTCTACCAAAAACGCATGTCAAACACCTTCAATAGGAAGGTAAAACCTAGAAACCTCAAAGAAGGTGATTTAGTTCACAATCGAACCCGGGAACTCCTAGACCTTAGGGGAAAATTTCGACCCCAATGGAAAGGACCCTTCATAGTTAAGAAAATCGTCTTTAGAGGAGTTGTCCGCTTATCTAACCTAGAAGGCGAAAAGTTCATTGCGCAAAGCAATCTCGATGCGGTTAAAAGATATTTTGTATAATATCAAGTTACGACAGAACGACTTAAAGCTCGACCTTAAAAGAAGTTTATCTCAATAAAATCCAATCCCAAGTTTTATATAACTTGCAACATGGACAGAGGACTCAGGTCTAAAATACGAAGATCTAATTCTTTTCAAAAGGACAAAAATAAAAGAGAGAAGATACGTAGGCAACCTGCATGCGTGCGGGCTCAGTCTCACTTACATTAATAAAACCCCTAGTCACTTCCTCCAAAGAAAGAAAATCTTTTGAGAAATGAAGAAAATATTGATGTTATCCTAAGGCCAATGTGTCAGATTTTAGGGGTAAATCTAAGAACATCGCTTCCATTCGAGTGATATTATCAACAAAACCCAAGATTTCACAATAACTCCAATTCAAGAGATAATGGTCATAAGCTCTTTTTCGTCTGTAGACGATTATTTTAAGAGTAACCCTCCCTCGAAGGTTTTTGAAAGAAAAATAACATGAATAAACCCCATAAATGTGAGTCCCAAAGCCTCAAATTAATAAGGGACACATCATCCTTACTTTTATAAAAGAATGAGAGGTTTGAAACTCATACTTTGGGAAGAAAAAAAATAATGAAAATGCCAAATGGAGAACCAAAATAAACCCCCAAAATATTTAAAAGAAATTGAAATATATTTTTATGTTGGTTGAGATATTGAAATCACCATTCGTGCTCACTCAAACTCTAGTCTTGATTTCTACGGTAAGATAAAAATGTACTCATTCTACTAGATATACCCCGGGAACGAAAAAAGAAAATGGCTTCAGTGGTTGAGGTATTGAAATTACCATTTCTTGTTCACTCTGACTTTAGTCTTGATTTCTACAACAAGAGCAAGGATGTATCAGTTCTATCAAATATATCCGTGAGCCAACAAAAGAAGAAAAGAGAGGAAAAAATGGCAAATGAAACACAAAGTTGAAAAGTGATAAACCTCTCCAAATCTTTTTGCAATGAGTTTAGCTTTCAAAAGATGTGGTTCAGGGCTGAGAAACCAAAAATAAGTTGCACTAATTTATCAAAATGTCAAAGTGTTGACTACCTTTCTCTAGGGTTATGATTCTAGATAATCGTTTGTACACGAGATCGAGTTTATAGTTGATATCTCAAAAATTGGGGGAAAATAAATTTTATTCCTTGATGAAAGAAAAATCATCACAAATGAATGAAAATATGTTCAAAGCCTAGCCCTTAATATGTTTCGAATTCAAAAACATCACTATTCATTCAAAAGGATCAAGATTCATTCCAACAAATAAGGATAAGAACTGGGGGAAACAAAAAAAATGTTTCTTTATCCAAAAACATGAATAATCTGTCCATAAATAAAGTGTTAAACCGTCGACTGACGGATTTCAACTAGTTGTGCATGACACATTGAAAAAAAAAGACGGGAAAAAAAGATTCTGTTTAAATATTCCCTTAAGAGGCATAGAGCCAAGACCGATACTATAAAAGAAAATAGGTAAATCGAGTCTCCCCAAACCCTATCTGTTGATAGGTACGAGAGATCGTTCGTACACGATCCCGTTTTATAATCCTATTTATGAATAGGTATTCCAAACCCTATATGTTGAAAGGTGCGATAGATAATTTATATGTGATTATGCTATAAACTATAATTGTAGTTAGGTATCTAAAATCCTATTTGTTAATAGGTCGGGACGTCATTCATACACTACTTCGTGACAAAATCCTATTTGTGAATAGGTCGACACATAATTTGTATATGATTCCGTTAGAAAAGCTATATGTTGATAGGTGTGCTAATCGTTCTTACACGATTATCGTCTTAAAACCCTATTTGTCGATAGGCCGAGACATCATTTGTATACGTTTCTATTATAAATCTTATGTTAGGATCGGGGACGCCCTTGAAGGACCGGGGTGTTCCGGTTTTAGGAAGGGTGGCCGCTTACAACAACACAACACACTTTGGTGATAGTCCAGTTAAAGACTATAACCGGGTTCAAGGGAGGAAATGTCTGTTTCAGTCTGAAGCAACGTATGCGACTTAGTTTTAATGAGATTAACGAGGAGTCGTTTAGATGGAGTGTATGAACCGGTTTTTGATTTAAGGCGTAAGATTGTTTTGGTTTTGTGGTTAGGTTAAGTGAGTAAGTAGGAAATAAAGGAAATAACACGAGACAAGATTTTTTATGGATGTTTGGAGCAAATCCTCCTACGTCACCCCTTCTTCTCAGGTTATGAGAAGGATCTCCACTAACTTTCAAAGTTACAACAGTTACACAGCCGGTCGAGCCTAACTCACTGCTCGCCGGTTACACCAACTCACTCTTGATGTAATACAATAACACAACACAACAATAGCTTTCGACAAATGACACAGCGGTTTTTGGATCGCGCGTGAGATTTCTTTATCTCTCTAAGATTTTCGTAACTTGTTATTAATGAGGTCGCTTCGTCTTCCTTTTATAGTGAAGATGATACCAACGGTCACTTTCTTCTCTCACCGTGGGATTGGTTAGTTTAGAGTCACGCCGGTGCAGAGAGGTTGCTTGTACGTTTCAACTTCCTAACACTTGGCAAGCATGCAGATGCTTCTCAGGTAAAGATGACGTAGCCGGTTTGCAGATTCGAACACGTGTCAGGCATGCACCCTCCATCTGTCGAAGTCGGATCAGTAAATCATCATTGTTTTTCTTGCATGCTTCTGATCGGATCTTATCTTCTTTTATTTCTCCGAGACACGTCTATTTCGTCATATTACGTCATCTCTGTGGATTTTAGTTTCTGGTTGACTCTTACATAGTATAATCCGGCTGGGATGTAGACTTTTCTTTGCTAGCCGGTCCTTTGAGAATGTTGAAACCGGTTCCTCTTGATCTTGACTTGATCACTTGGAACTGAATTTCTTTGAAGTGTTCTTTAGCCGGTTTGTGATGCTCTAGCCTGTTTATGCAATTCGATCTGTTTCCTGCACATAGAAGTTAATAGTTGTTCAGTTGTCTGACCGGTTCCAAAAATTAACTTTACTTAATTTTTCTATCAATTTCTCTCTTTTTGATTATTTAGAATAAATATTCAAAACTTGTAATGTATGGCCGGTTTTGAAAATTAACTTACTTAATTTTTCTATCAATTTCTCCCTTTTTGATTATTTAGAATAAATATTCAAAACTTGTAATGTGTGGCCGGTTTGAAAATTAACTTACTTAATTTTTCTATCAATTTCTCCCTTTTTGATTATTTAGAATAAATATTCAAAACTTGTAATGTGTGGCCGGTTTGAAAAATCTGTTTGACAATTTCTCCCTATTTGATGTTTTTCTGTTTAAGAAAAATTTCAAAAACATGTTTTGATTTTTCAAATAATGTTTAGTGAACTAAGTACTTTAAAATATGATAAAAGTGACCGAGTTCTGAAAGAAGGTCCAATCAAGATCAACAAGGAGTTAGACGAATGGACAACTGAAGTTCGAAGACGGAGTAACCTGGACAACCACTGCATGAGGCACATCTATAAGGCTATAGACGATAATACCTTGAACAAGATATAGGCCTGTGATAATGCAAAGGAAGCCTGGGAAACGATCATTCAGATTAATGAAGGAAACGAAAGAACAAAGGAGAACAAAATCTTGGTGGCTACACAGAAATATGAAAACATCAGGATGAAACCGGGGGGAAATATGAAGGAATTCAGCAACCGGTTCACCAGTGTGGTCAACGAGTTTCAGACACTCGGAAAGAAATACGACAACCGAGAAGTAATCATTAAATCCTTAAGATCACTGCCGAGCACATGGGATATCAAAACCATGGTGATGAGGTAATCAAGCAACCTCAGGCAGATGAAGTTGCATGACGTGTTTGAGGATCTAAAAGCTTATGAGTTCGAGATTAAGTCTCGGATCGAAAATGAAGCATCCACGTCAACCGCAACTAGAGCTTTGGTTACATCGGTGGAACCGGCGGTCCAAGTATCAACCGTTCTGGCTCCAGTCAAGAACGCTGATCAGATCAGTGAAGATGTGATGGCGATGCTAGCTCAGAAATTTGGGAGATTCATGAAGAAGAACCAGCCCCCATCTAAAACAACTTTAGCTATAATTATGTAGATAAATCAAATAAAAGATGTTATAACTGTGATGGTTTTGGACATTTCAGGTTAGAGTGTAGGAAACCGAGAATAGACGACAGAAAACCGGAAGGCATATATCAAGGCAACAACTACCAAGGTAACCGGTACCAGGGTAACAATTACCAAGGGAACAACTATCGGAGAAATGACAACCAATGGAACGACTACCGGAGAAACGACGACCAGCATGCCGACGAAGGGAAGGAAATACAGAAAGAACTCATTGCATCCGACGGTGGAAGCGAATGGGTGTACTCCGACAACGAAGATAATGAAGAAAGAGTGACATGCTTCATGGGAAACGACGAAGAGGTATTTGATTTCTCTTCTGATGAGTTTACTAAGGAAGATTTGATTTCTGCACTCAACGAAATGGTCGCTGAGTTCAGAAACATATCTGCATACATAACAACTCCGGTAGAACCTAAAACCGTAGAGTCAAGTGGTATTGCAGACAAGTCATGCGAAACCGCAATGTATGAACCGGATGAACTATCCTTAGATAATGAGGAGACAGTTCAACCGGTAACTGAAACTGATGAACGAGGACTGTATGTTAAGGCTGCGTGGGAGAGATCTCGTCTAGCCGTAAAACAGATGTGTAATTATAAAAGACACCCAAAATGTAGATTTGGTATCGGTTATGAACAAAACAAACAAAACGTATCAAAACAACCTAACGGGATGAAACTCACAAAAGACAATCTTCCATTCATAAGATTTGTCAAGAGTTCATCAACCGAAAATGAGGAAGCACGTGATCTAAAACCGGAAAAAGAACTTAAATATGTAAGTCCGACTGAATCAGAAAACTGGCTTCATCCTGAGAGAAGGAAAGCCAACCAGAAAGAAAATAAACAAAATAAAACTAGGTCTCAAAGACATTCATCACCACAACATAAGGCATTCTTGAGCAAAGATCAAGAAGTTAAGCCAAACATTATAAGAACAAATACCAGGAAAGTGATCCGACTTATCCAAGTCTGGATCCCAAAGGGACTAATCAACCATGGACCCAACTGAATGTGGGTACCAAAAAGGTGTAAATAACTTTCTTTTGCAGGTTAAGAGAAGCAACCGGTTAAAGAACTCGAAATGGTATCTGGACAGCGGATGTTCAAGACACATGACCGGTAATGATGAACTACTAACCGACATCAAGTTTGAAACCGGAGCAGTAATAACATTCGGTGACAACTCGAAAGGTAAAACCGTGAGCAAGGGTAAAATTGTCCATGGTAATCTATCCATAAATAATGTATTACTGGTAGAACACTTGCATTTTAACCTATTAAGCATAAGTCAAATGTGCGATGTAGGTTATAAAGTCGAATTTCATAAGAATGCATGTTTAGTTAAGAATCATCAAAATGACATTCTTTTGACCGGAAACCGAATGGGAAATATTTACAAAGTTAATTGGAAAACTGATTTTGAAAAACCTGTATGCATGATAGTTGGAAATGATCCAAACTAGCTTTAGCATAAACGTCTAAACCATTTGAATTTCAAAACAATTAACTTTATATGTTACAAAGAACTAGTTTACGGTTTTCCAAATGTTAAGTTTTCAAAAGATAAAGTATGTGCTGCATGTCAAATGGGTAAACAAATAAAGTCATCCTTCAAAAGTAAAGGAAATTATCAATCTGAACGGTACTTAGAACTTTTGCATATGGATCTGTTTGGTCCGGTTAGAGTAACCAGTTTAGGAGGCATGCATTACACTATGGTAGTCATTGATGACTACTCTAAGTTCACTTGGGTAACATTTCTAGCCTCTAAAAATCAAGCAACTCCAAACTTGATCAA
The DNA here is from genome assembly GCF_907164915.1 of Impatiens glandulifera. Classification (NCBI taxonomy): domain Eukaryota; kingdom Viridiplantae; phylum Streptophyta; class Magnoliopsida; order Ericales; family Balsaminaceae; genus Impatiens; species Impatiens glandulifera. Next base: position 42,539,800 of record NC_061863.1, on the reverse strand, counting down.
ATTGATTTTGAGAATACAAAATGAAAAATCTATTCGAGTAAATAAAATCAGAAGTGATAGAGGAACTGAGTTTATAAATAGCAGATTAACTACTTTTCTTGATGATTCCGGTATTAGACACGAGTTGTCTAGTGCCAAAACTCCTCAACAAAACGGTCTGGCTGAGAGAAGAAACCGAACTCTCAAGGAAGCTGCAAGGTCTATGATAGCCGATTCGGGTATCGCTCAAAAGTTTTGGGCTGAGGCTATCAATATGGCATGTTACACTCAAAACTGATCCTTAGTAACTAAACGATTTCCCAAAACTCCTTTTGAAATATACTATGATCGAATTCCAAACATACGGTATTTTCTAATTTTTAGTAGTAAATGTTTTGTTCACAACAACGGCAAAAACTATTTGACCGCTTTTGATGCTAAATCCGATGAGGGAATAATGTTGGGATATTCAGCTGTAAGTAAAGCTTAAAGGATATATAATACTAGGACTTTAACAGTTGAAGAAATAGCCCACGTTGTTTTTGATGAATCGGTTGAACGAAACACTGCATTACCCTTCGACCTTCACAACAGAATGGAAAATTTCAATATATATTTTGATGATGAAGACGAGGTTCCGATTTTTAGACGATTTGTCAATGACCAAGCGGTTGATGCTGAACCTCAGCCTGATTAAACTGCTTTACCGCAGAAAGTTGACTCTTCAGTTTTGACTGAAGAAATCGGTCGGTCTGACTCTGTTCAGCCTACCGATCAGTCTAACCTTGACCAGCCAACCGAAAGCTTGATAGACACGTCTCGGATAAACCTCAGAAGGAACAAAAATCATCCTCTTGAACTAGTAATAGGTAACCTATCCTCACCCATCCGAACTAGGCAACAAAATTTGGAACACTATGAAAACTCCGCTTTCATATCACAAATTGAGCCGAAAAAGGTGGATGAAGCATTGTCAGATCCCGATTGGATCCTAGCAATGCAAGAGGAATTAAACGAGTTTGAGAGAAATAAAGTCTAGTACCTAGTCCCTAGACCGAAAAATAAACCGGTTATAGGAACACGATGGGTATTCATAAATAAACTCAACGAAGAAGATTTAGTTACGAGGAATAAAGCCCAGTTAGTGGCTCAAGGCTACAAACAGGAAGAAGGCGTTGATTTTGAAGAATCATTTCCCCTGTAGCTAGACTTGAGTCCATTAGAATATTTCTAGCATATGCATCTTTCAAAAATTTCAATGTTTTTCAAATGGATGTTAAAAGTGCTTTTCTAAACGGTAAGGTAATGAGGAGGTATATGTTAATCAACCTCCAGGTTTCAAAAATCCAGAACACGAAAATCATGTTTACCAGCTGAACAAAGCCCTTTACGGTTTGAAATAGGCTCCAAGAGCCTGGTACGATACGTTAACACAATTCTTATTTGATCACAAATTTACAATAGGTTCAGTTGACAAAACACTTTTCAAATTTGAGAAAAAGGAACACATATTACTTGTTCAAATATATGTCGATGATATTATTTTCGGATCAACCGATCCAAAACTAAATTCTCAAAAATGATGACTGACAAATTTCAAATGAGTATGATGGGAGAACTGAGTTTCTTCCTAGGACTTCAGGTTAAACAGATTGAAGCCGGAACATTCATCAGTCAACCAAAGTACACAGCCGAACTACTGAAGAAGTTTGGAATGGATACATGCGCCGAGGCGGCTACACCAATGAGTCCTTCCGTAAAATTAGACAAAGATGAGGATGGTCAAGCCGTTGACATCACAGCATATCGGGGAATGATTGGATCCCTGCTTTACCTAACATCCAGCCGACCGGATATCTTGTTTGCGGTTGGAGTATGCGGGAGATTCCAAGCCAATCCAAAGCAATCACATTACACTGAGGCCAAAAGAATATTAAAATATCTGAAGGGAACTCAAAAAGTGGGACTTTGGTATAAAAAAGACTCAAGTTTCAATCTCATAAGCTACTCAGACGCAGATTACGCAAGATGCAAAATCGATAGAAAGAGTACAAGTGGAACCTGCCAATTCCTGGGTGACCGGCTAGTTACTTGAAACAGCAAGAAACAGACCTCAGTTGCAACATCAACCGCAGAGGCAGAGTATATAGCAGACGGGGACCACTGTTAGGATCAGGGACGCCCTTGTAGGACCGGGGTGTTCCGGTTTTAGGAAGGGTGGCCGCTTACAACAACACAACACACTTTGGTGATAGTCCGGTTAAAGACTATAACCGTTCTCAGCACTTCGCAAACTCTTGAACCGGGTTCAAGGGCGGAAATGTCTGTTTCAGTCTGAAGCAACGTATGCGACTTAGTTTTGATGAGATTAACGAGGAGTCGGTTAGATGGAGTGTATGAACCGGTTTTTGATTTAAGGAGTAAGATTGTTTTCGTTTTGTAGTTAGGTTAAGTGAGTAAGCCGGAAATAAAGGAAATAACACTAGACAAGATTTTTTATGGATGTTCAGAGCAAATCCTCCTACGTCACCCCTTTTTCTCAGGTTATGAGAAGGATCTCCACTAACTTTCAAAGTTACAACAGTTACACAACCGGTCGAGCCTAACTCGCTGCTCGTTGGTTACACCAACTCACTCTTGATGTAATACAATAACACAACACAACAATAGCTTTCGGTAAATGACACAGCGGTTTTTGGATCGCGCGTGAGATTTCTTTATCTCTCTAAGATTTTCGTAACTTGTCATTAATGAAGTCGCTTCGTCTGCCTTTTATAGTGAAGATGATCCCAACGGTCACTTTCTTCTCTCACCGTGGGATTGGTTAGTTCAGAGTCACGCCAGTGCAGAGAGGTTGCTTGTACGTTTCAACTTCCTAACACTTGACACGCATGCAGATGCTCTTTAGGTAAAGATGACGTAGCCGGTTTGCAGATTCGAACACGTGTCAGGCATGCACCCTCCGGCTATCGAAGTCGGATCAGTAAATCATCATTGTTTTTCTCGCATGCTTCTGATCGGATCTTATCTTCTTTTATTTCTCCGAGACACGTCTATTTCGTCATATTACGTCATCTCTGTGGATTTTAGTTTCCGGTTGACTCTTACATAGTATAGTCCGACTAGGATGTAGACTTTTCTTTGCTAGCTGGCCCCTTGAGAATGTTTAAACCAGTTCCTCTTGATCTTGACTTGATCACTTGGAACTGAATTTCTTTGAAATGTTCTTTAGCCGGTTTGAGAGGCTCTAGCCGGTTTATGCAATTCGATCTGTTTCCTGCACATAAAAGTTAATAGTTGTTCAGTTTTCTGGCCGGTTTAAAAAATTAACTTTACTTAATTTTTCTATCATCTTATATATTGATAGGTGCGCTAATCGTTCTTACATAATTACCGTCATAAAACCATATATGTCAATAGGTTGAGACATTATTTGTATATGATTCTGTTATAAACCCTATTTGTTGATAAGTGCGTTAACTATTCTTACACTATTACCATCTTAAAACCTTATTTGTCGATAGGTCGAGACATAATTTGTATATGATTCCGTTAGAAATCAAATTTGTTTATAGGTACGATAATCGTTTATACACGATTATGATCATTAAACCCTTTCTGACAATAGGTCGGAACCTCATTTGTATATTATGTTAAAATCGGTGCGATCAATAGAGACTAAGGTCTGACTATTGTTGACAACTTATGAAAGACAGTTTGATAGAAATCATGTGAGGGATTAATATCTCTTTCTATTCTACACAAACCTTCACAAACTCTTAAAACGATTAAGTGCGGAAATGTTTGTTTGGATTTGAAGCTTTTAACCAACGAAAGATGAAAGACAGAAAGTAAAGAACACATGGTTATTTAAGGATGTTCGGAGCAAACTCTCCTACACCACCCCTTCTTCTAACAACCGAAAGGATTTCACTAACTTCTTTAGATTAAATACAGATTACTAAACTAACTATCTCACTATTGAATAGAACAACCTATGTTCAACTTACAATATTCTCAAAGATATTCTCTCAGCTAGACAATAAGTATGTTTCTCTCTCTTAGAAGATGATAAAAAATCAGTAAATGTAAGATGCTTCTTGAACAAGTTCGTAAGAATGATCAGATTGTTGAGCCAGCGATCGTCTGTTAGACTTGAACGTCTATATATGGAAAAGGACACCAATGGTCGAATCTACTCCAGAACACATGGTAAGTATCTGTTGAAATGTCGTTGATAGTACACGAGTACAGCAGACTTTGAGCACAGTGATCGTGGTCGTACCAAACTGGTAGTGCAACGAATATCCTTCTGGAATTGTCATTCACAGGACAAGTAGTGAGAAGAATATTTACTTACGTGGCGTTCATTAATTTGATGCAAATAGCTGGTGTACTGGACTGCACATATGAGTGGAGCAGAAGTAGCATACAACTAGTTGATCGTGGGTAGACATATGCTAACTTCAGACGGCTGCTGAAGCGAGGTATTAGACGTGCTCCATTAGGCTGCCAAGTCTAAGGGAGTTAGATGTCAACGTCTAACTACGTGTTACATTAGACTACCACGTCTAATGGAGTTAGATTGCAACGTGTAACTACGCATCTATTAGACTAGCACATCTAACTACGTATCTGTTAGACTAGCACGTTTAACTACGTATCTGTTAGACTAGCACGTCTAACTATGAATCTATTTGACTGCAACATCTAACTACATATCTGTTAGACTACAACGTCTAACTACATCTCAGATAGACTAGCACGTCTAACTACGTATCTGTTAGACTAGCACATCTAACTACGTATGTGTTAGACTGCAATGTCTAACTACGTATTTGTTAGACTGCAACGTCTAACTACGTATCTGTTAGACTAGCACGTCTAACTACATATTTGTTAGACTAGTACGTCTAAATACGTATCTATTAGACTGGCACGTCTAACTATGTATCTGTTAGACTAACACGTCTAACTATGTCTAATTAGCCTTCTTAGACCACGTCTAACTTTGCATAGTCTGATGCACCTGCACAGAAACAACTAGACAACATAGCTTCGTTCTAATCAAGTTTTAATCACCGTTAAGTTTTAATCATAAATTATCAAAATAAAGTTGGCATATAATACGCTTATTCTCTTATTCAAAATAATTTTACCCAACATATTATGTTGTTAGAAATCTTATTTATTGATATGTGCGATAATCATTCGTACATGATTATTGTCATAAAACCCTATATGTCGATAGGTCAAGACATTATTTATATATGATTCCATTAGAATTCCTATTTGTTGATAGGTGCGCTAATTATTCGTACACGATTACCACCTTAAAACCCTATTTGTCGATAGATTGAGGCATCATTTGTATATGATTTCGTTAGAAACATTATCTATTGATAGGTGCACTAATTGTTCGAACACGATTACCGTCTTAAAGCTTATTTGTCAATATGTTAAGACATCTTTTGTATATGATTCCGTTAGAAACTCTATCTTTTGATAGGTGTGATAATCATTCGTACAAGATTATCGTCTTAAAACCCTATTTGCCAATAGGACGAGACATTATTTGTATATGATTTCGTTACAAACTTTATCTGTTGATAGGTGCGCTAATCTTGTGTACACGATTCCGTCTTAAAACCCTATATGTCGATAGGTCGAGATGTTATTTATGTATAATTCTCCAAAGGCCCTATCTCCGATAGGTATCCTCCAATAAAAATATTATCTCTTGATAGGAGACCTAATATAAACTCCTATTTGTTAATAGGTCAAAATATTGTTTGTTGGGTCAAATTATTTTGACTAACTTTCAAAGTATTTTGTCTGTTGGAATTTTGATGATTTGATGAGTTAAAACTAAATCTAAGCGGTCTACTTGTTTTTGGTGCAGGTGTATCGAAAAACAGATTATATTAGACTAACTCTAAATGAGATTCAATAGACTGATTGGCTATTAGATGGGAGTTAGACGTGCAGTCTAACTAGCGGAGTTAGATGTGCAGTCTAACTAGCGGAGTTAGACGTGCAGTCTAACTAGCGGAGTTAGACGTGCAGTCTAACTAGCGGAGTTAGACGTGCAGTCTAACTAGCGGAGTTAGACGAGCAGTCTAACTAGCGGAGTTAGACGAGCAATCTAACTAGCGGAGTTAGACGTGCAGTCTAACTAGCGGAGTTAGACGTGCAGTCTAACTAGCGGAGTTAGAAATGCAATCTAACTAGCGGAGTTAGACGTATAGTCTAACACACAGAGTTAGACGTGCAGACTAACTAGCTGAGTTAGACGTGCAGACTAACTAGCTGAGTTAGATGTGCAGTCTAACACACGGAGTTAGACGTGCAGTCTAACTAGCGGAGTTAGATGTACAGTCTAACACGCGGAGTTAGACGTGCAGTCTAACTAGAAGAGTTTGACGTGCAGTCTAACACACGGAGTTAGACGTGCATTCTAACACACGAAGTTAGACGTGCAGTCTAACTAGAGGAGTTAGACGTGTAGTCTAACACACGGAGTTAGACATGCAGTCTAGAGTTAGACGTGCAGTTTAACTAGAGGAGTTAGACGTGCAGTCTAACAGATGAAAGTTAGAGGTGCAGTCTAACTCCTTAAAATTAGTCTGAAGGGAACCGTAATTAGACATGAAGTCTAATCCCATTAGACCAGGTGGTCTAATGGATCCTACTACTAGACGGGGACGTCTGATTTCATTAGACTAGGTCGTCTAACTGAAATACGTCTAATGCCATGCTTAAGTAGTTGCTTGAAACTAGCACCCGTCTACCCTCGATAACTAGTTGTACGTTACTCATGCTCCACTTTCCAGTGAAGATTAGTATGACAGACAGTTGCAACCAATTGATTAATGTCACATAAGCAAATATTCTTCCCACTACTTTTTTTTGCAGGAATTACCCTGAAGAATATTCGGCGCACTACCAGATTGGTACGGCCAAGATCCTTATCCTCAGAGTCTGTTGTGTACTATGGAGGCGTTTCAATGGAAGTTAGCTACATGTCATTAATTGAAGATTACACCATTGGTACTTGCTACTTATTTACAGAATCTCAAGGACAACGATCGAGCTGCTAGACAATTTTTTAACATAGAGAGATACGAAAACTTACAAACTGTTAGTTGCTTTCTTGCTTTATTGTGTGTTAATCAAGAGAGAGTTAGAATCATAGCATTGTTTTAGCTAAGTGACATTCTTCATCATATTGTAAGGTGAACAGAGTTAGTTCTGTTCAACAGTGAGCTATTCGTGCAACTGTATTTGATTCAAAGCATATTATAGTAAATCCTTCTGGTGGTTGGAAGAAGGAGTGACGTAGGAGAGTTTGCTCCGAACATCCAGAAACAAACTGCTGTGTCTTTTTCATTCAGTCATCTTCTCATTTTTTATCCTAAGCTTCAAACCTAAGCAAATAGTTCAACACTTAATTCTGTTTCAAGTGTTTACAAGGGTTGCGCAGAATAGAAAGTGATTTAAATCCTTAACATGATTTCTATTAAACCGTTTTTCCTAAGCCTTTATCAATAGCTTTACCCCTGTCTCTATCAATTCGTATTAGAGCTTTGTTTTCTATTCTCAAGCATAAAAGTCCTGAATCATGTCTATCATCAATGAGATCCCTATTCTGTCAAGAGATAACTGTGACTATTGGTTAATGAGAATGCAAGCGCATCTGACTGCTCTTGATTATGATATGTGGAGTATCATTACTGATGGTCCCATAAAAATTTCGAAACCAATATGTGAGTGGACTACTGAAGATAAGGTGTCCAACAATCTGGATAATGTGGCCAAAAAAATTATGTATCAATTGATCAACATGAACATATTCTACGAAATCAAGTCCTGTTCCTCTACTAAAGAATTATGGGAGAAGCTGACTCAAATCTATGGTCGAAATGTTCAAGTCAAGAAGAATCAGAAGGATCAGAAAGTTTTCAAGTGTGTTGAAAACAAATCCAAATGGGCAGACAGCGATTTAGAAGATTCTCCCGATGAAAAGGATACTAAAATTGTAACTTTCTTGATGGCAAACGATCAACCTAAGGTAAATGATGCTTCTCCACTAGAATTTACCAACGAAGAGTTAACTACTGCACTCAATGAAATGGCCATTGAGTACAAGAAGTTATCAGACTCCTTTTATGAAATGAAAGTGAAATATGAAGCAAATATCTCTTCCTCTCACAAAACTTATGAATCAAATATTTTTGAAAAGAACGTAGTAGAGATCTCATCCGAGAATGAGATGCTCAAGGAACAGATTCAAACTCTTTCATCTGAAAATAAAAGATTAACTTATGTTGTTAGTGCTTGGACGATGTTTGGAGAAGCTGTCAAACATCAGATCAGCATGTTAAAACCTACTGGATCTAGATCCAGTTTGGGATTTGATGGCAATGACCCAAACCAGTCCTGTAAAAAGTCAAACTCAGCAAATAACAAGATTAAGCCAATAATCTTTGTTAAAAGGAGTTTAACTAATATTGAATCTGACCCCATTCATGAAGAGGTAGCTTTGAAGAATGAAATAATTATGTTCCGCCGATTGTTAGCTAGATGAAAAATAAGTTAGAAGCAGCTAGTAGGTCTGGCAATCTAATACCTGACTCAAAGTCAAGGAGTTTTAAAAGAAAATCTTCTTCAAAAACTAATGGTTTAGAGGGTAGCATGAAGGCGTCTGTTATGTCAAAATCATACGCATTAATCACGACACAAAATGTAAAATCCATTAGAATGTCTCAAATATGAATTCGTAAAGGACTGATTGACCGAGAACCCAATTGAATGTGGGTACCAAAAGATTGTAATTATTATTTTGTGTAGGTACAAGTGAATGATGGACTAGAAGAATCTTTTTGGTATCTTGATAGCGGTTGTTCCAGGCATATGACAGGAAAGAGACGACTTCTCACCGATATAGCAAATTGTTCTGGACCTAAAATCACTTTTGATGATAACAAGAAGGGTAAGACCATGGGTAAGGGTAAGATTATCTATGGTAATCTAACCATCAAAGACGTGTTACTTGTAGACAATTTGTGCTATAATTTGATCAGTATTAGTTAGTTATGTGATAATTGTTTGTCAGTTGATTTTCAAACTCATGCATGTCTAGTTAAAGATCAACATGGTAATACTTTATTAACTGGTAGTAGAGTAGGAAACTCATACAAAATGAATTGGCAAAAAGAATCTTCTGATCCTATGTGCATGATTCCCAAGAATGACCAGAAATGGTTATGACATAAAAGGCTGAACCATTTGACATTCAAAACCATTAAGAACATTTGTTCAAACAATTTAGTTATTGGATTACCTAAATTACAGTTTGCTAAGGACAAGGTCTGTCTTGCTTGCTAGTTAGGCAAACAGTGCACATCATCGTTCAAAAGTAAAGGGAAATCTCAATCTAGTCGTTGCTTAGAATTGTTACACATGGATCTGTTTAGTCCAATTCCGGTAAAAAGCTTAGGAGGAATGAGATTTTCCTTAATTGTTATTGATGATTTTTCACGGTTTACATGGATAGCATTTTTACCATCAAAGGATAAAACTGCTGAAAACTTGATTAGAATATTTAAAAGAATTCAGAATCAGAAATCTTTGAACATTCTTTGTATTAAAAGTGACCAGCGAACTTAGTTCACAAACAGATTCCTTTCCTCTTATCTCGAGGAGTTTGGGATTATGCACGAGTTGTCTAGTGTTAGAACTCCACATCAGAATAGCATTGCTGAAAGAAGAGTGAGGACTCTGAATGAAGCTGCGAGATTCATTCTAGATGAATCAGACGTACCTCAGAGGTTCTGGGCAGAAGCCATAAACACTGTTTGTTACACACAAAATTGATCAATAATTAACAAACGTTTTGATAAAACTCCCTATGAACTGTATTACGGAAGAATTCTCACAGTTTCTTACTTCAAAGTATTCGGGTGTAAATGTTTTATTCATAACAATGGAAAAGTTTATTTGACCGCTTTTGATGCTAAAGCAGACGAGGGATTCATGTTAGGATATTCCTCATTAAGCAAGGCTTATAGAGTATTTAACAACAGAACTCAAACTGTTGAGGAATCTCTTTATGTTGTCTTTTATGAGCCTGTTGAGAGTAACTCCATCGATCCCATTGACCTTGCTGACAGACTAGAAGCGACAAGTCTTGATTCTATTAGTGAAAAAGAAGCTCTTGACAAACGGTTGTCGTTGTCTGATCCTGTGGCTGATCCGGTTGAAATTAAAATAGACGTACAAACTCCTATTCAACAACCTGTTGAGAGTTCTGACGTCGCGGTGTCATCTGTTCAGACAACCAATCCCTTTGGATCCAACTTCAGATGGAAGAAGAATCATCCACCAGAATTGATCATCGGAAATCCATTTTCTCCTCGAAGGACAAGACGACAATTGATGGATGAAATGGCCAATTCTGCCTTTATTTCTCAGATTGAACCTAAGAAAATTGGTGAAGCAGTGGTTGATCCAGATTGGATCAATGTTATGTATGAGGAGTTAAATCAATTTGTGAGGAATAATGTGTGGCATCTAACTCTTATACCAACTGATCAGTCAGTCATAGGAACAAGATGGGTATTTAGAAATAAGCTTAGTGAAGATTTCTTAGTTATTAGAAACAAAGCTCGTTTAGTTGCTCAAGGATACATACAAGAGGAAGGTATCGACTTTGATTAGTCTTTTGCACCTGTAGCAAGACTTGAGGCAATTAGAATCTTCCTGGCTTATGTGAAGAGTGCATTTTTAAATGGTAAATTAAATGAAGATGTCTATGTTGAGCAACCTCATGGTTTTGTTGATCACACTTTACCAAATCATGTTTTTTAAACTTGATAAAGCTTTATATGGTCTGAAACAAGCTCCTAGAGCTTGGTTTGACACTTTGACTGAATTTCTATTTGATCATGACTTTGTTATTGGAACTGTGGATAAAACATTGTTTAGATTCACTAAAGATTCTCACATTCTGTTTGTTCAAATATTTGTAGATGATATTATATTTGGATCAACTAATCCCAAATTGTGTGAAAATTTTGCAAAGCTGATGCAGGATAGATTTGAAATGAGCATGATGGGAAAATTAACTTTCTTTCTCGGTCTCCAAGTTCGTCAGCTGGAAAAAGGAACCTTCATCAATCAGGTCAAGTATACCAAAGAGTTGCTAAAGAAGTTCGGGATGGAGAACTGCTCTACTACAGCCACTCCTATGAGCTCCTCTGAATATATTTGTTATAACCACTGTTTATTCAAGTTTATAAATTAAGAGGCGCAAATGTATTATATATATATAGAATATATATATATAAGATTATTTTATATTTGAGAATCGCGTCAGTATCTAATATAGTTTACCAAACGAGGAACGATAAATTCAACAAAAAAGGTATTTTTAATTTTCTCCCTCCTATTCACTTGTGTTTCGGGACCCAAAATGAGCGTTTGGGGATATTTTTAAACTCTCTCCTACTCACATGGAATGTCACATCGATTCGTGATCTTGTTTTTTCTTTTTTCGTTGAGTTTATCATTTTTTTTTACCGAATATACATACCTCTTATATTAATTAAAATATTTGTTAATTAAAATTATTTATACTAACTATGAATTAATTAACCCATTATCTTAAATTAAAATTATAATAGAATAGAATGCAATTGGTGTAAAATTAACCCAACTAAAACCGGAGTCGTGTTTTTCAAAAAACAAATACGTTAGACATTTTCTTGAATGAATACAAATATTGAGTTATTAATTAGTAAAGTAATTTAACACATGAGCCTTAAAATTAAAATTTTAATTCAAATATATAATAAAATGTCAAAATAAGATTATTATGGTTATTTATATCTTAACTTATAATACATTCACTTAAATACTTTAGTAAAATAAATATTTAATTATAAATTATTATTTTTAATATTATTAACATTTAAAATTCTTTAGTATCACAATTTTTATTTTAGTAATCAATTATGTAAAAAATTTGTACATATAAAAATTAAACAATATTTTGTAAAATTTATAAATATTTATTTAAAAAAAATATAAATGATAATTTTTGATAATTTGTAAACATGGTATAAATTAAATCAATATAATATTTTTTCTAATTGATTTTTGTTACATCATTTTATTTGAATCATGATAATTAATTATCATCTTATTTAAAGAAAATATTAATGACAGTTTTGTAAACATATCTCATATGAAGGGTAACATTCTTGGTGCAATAAACCTACGCAACAATTGTCTTTCAATCGACAATTATTTAAGTTAACTTTTATTCCTGCCCATTTGAATTCTTTAGTTATACCTGTCACAAATCAAATAATTAATTAAGAATATGCATAATTATTTTTAATTTAAACAAATATTTAATAATATAAATTGAAATATCATTTTAGAAAATGTAAAATAATATATAACATTTACTTGTTTTCTTAATAAAACTATTCTATTCTAAAAATATATTTTGGGCCTAAACATTATAAAATTTATGAAAGACAAGCATAATTTTATTTTTATTTACAATAACATCCAATTACAACATTCATGGTACAATTTTAACAAACATCAAATAAATTCTTTATTTCATAAAAATAAGCTTTCATTTTATAAATATTAAAATAAAAATATCTTTTGTTTCTTTAAAAATTAAATAATATATATATATATATATATTTCTAAATTAACTTAATATATATATATATAAAGAATATATTAATAAAGTCTAATAGATAATTATTAACATATTCCACCTTTCAATTGATTGTTGACTTCATAAACATCTTTATGTTGGCCACAATAACTAATCATGCTAAAATCTGCCATATTTATACAAATTATTAGAAAATGAAAATTCATTAAAAAAATATAAATATATAATTACATTTTTGAATGCTTTTGATTTAAAACATATTTTTAAGATTAATTGTGAAATATAAATGAAGCTTCTTTTATAAATATATTTAGTAAAAATGTTTAAAATTTTTTAAAACTCATCAAGGAAATAAAATGTTAAATAAAAGTAAAAAAAAGAAATTTGAAAGAAATATTAAATATATTTATTTTATGAATATGAATAAAAAATAACTAAAATCTTTTTATGAAAAATTAAAATAAATATATAATTCAAAGATATTAATTTACAATATATTATTAGTTATATAAAGTGAAAAACATAATAAAATCGATTAGGAGTAAGAATTATATACAAGAAAGAAGTATGAAACATAGAAGAAACTTGTGACACATATCTCCCATTGTACAAATTTATATAAAAGATAAATGGTTTGAATGTTTTATATACTCTAATAATTGTAACGGATGAACCAATACTATATTCACTAAATAATTAGCATAATCTACCTAACTAAATTAATGTGAGTGGTTATTAAAAAATAAATGTTACATCTTCAATTAATATAAATATTTGCTAACTAAAATTGTTTACAAATTAACACTATATCTTAAATTACTATAATATAATAATATAATATTCACTAAGTAATTAGCATAATCTACCTAAATTAATGTAAGTGGTTATTAAAAAATAAACGTTACATCTTCAATTAATATAAATATTTGCTAACTAAAATTATTTACAAATTAACACTATATCTTAAATTACTATAATATAATAATATAATACATTAATGATAAAATATAAGATGATAGAAAGCTTAATTAAGATTATGCTATAAATTTTGGTCATTGATAATACTACACGTCTAATTCCAATATTTAAACTGCACGTCTAACTCCGCTAGTTAGACTGCACATCTAACTCTATGTGTTAGACTTCATGTCTAACTTCCATCTAATAACCAATTAGTCAAATTAAACTCATTTAGACTTATCAAATCATCGAAATTCCTTAGTCAAAATAATTTGACCCAACAAGATGAAACTCTCTACTCCTTGGTTTATGGTATGGACATCGTACAACCCATCGAAATTGAGATTCCAACCTTAAGAGTACTCTTAGAGCGCCATGTTATTAAAGATGACTGGCTCAAATCTCAATTTGATCAACTAACATTAATGGAGGTCAAATGGTTAAACATTTTGTGTAAAATCCATGTCTACCAAAAACGCATGTCATACACCTTCAATAGGAAGGTAAAACCTAGAAACCTTAAAGAATGTGATTTAGTTCTCAATCGAACTTGGGAACTCCTCGACCTTAGGGGAAAATTTCGACCCCAATGGAAAGGACCCTTAATAGTTAAGAAAATCCTCTTTAGAGGAGTTGTCCGCTTATCTAACCTAGAAGGCGAAAAGTTCATTGCGCCAAGCAATCTCGATGCGGTTAAAAGATATTTTGTATAATATCAAGTTACGGGCAGAACGACTTAAAACTCGACCTTAAAAGAAGTTTATCTCAATAAAATCCAATCCCAAGTTTTATATAACTTGCAACATGGACAGAGGACTGAAGTCTAAAATAAGAAGATCTAATTCTTCTCAAAAGGACAAAAATAAAAGAGAGAAGATACGTAGGCAACCTGCATGCGTGCGGGCTCGATCTCACTTACATTAATAAAACCTCTAGTCACTTCCTCCAAAGAAAGAAAATATTTTGAGAAATGAAGAAAATATTGATGTTATCCTAAGGTCAATGTGTTATATTTTAGGGGTAAATCTAAGAACATCGCTTCCATTCGAGTGATATTATCAATAAAATCTAAGATTTCAAAATAACACCAATTCAAGAGATAATAGTCATCAGCTCTTTTTCGTCTGTAGACAATTATTTTAAGAGTAACCCTCTCTCGAAGGTTTTTGAAAGAAAAATAACATGAATAAACCCCATAAATGTGAGTCCCAAAGCCTCAAATTAATAAGGGACACATCATCGTTTCTTTTATAAAAGAATGAGAGGTTTGAAACTCATACTTTGGGAAGAAAAAAATAATGAAAATGCGAAATGGAGAATCAAAATAAACCCCCAAAATATCTAAAAGAAATTGAAATATATTTTTGTGTTGGTTGAGATATTGAAATCACCATTCGTGCTCACTCAAACTCTAGTCTTGATTGCTACGATAAGATAAAAATGTACTCATTCAACTAGATATACCCCGGGAAAGAAAAAAGAAAATGACTTAAGTGGTTGAGGTATTGAAATTACCATTTGTTGTTCACTCTGACTTTAGTCTTGATTGCTACAACAAGAGCAAGGATGTATCAGTTCTATCAAATATATCCGTGAGCCAACAAAAGAAGAAAAGAGAGGAAAAAATGGCAAATGAAACCCAAAGTTGAAAAGTGATAAACCTCTCAAATTGTTTTTGCAATGAGTTTAGCTTTCAAAAGATGTGGTTCAGGGCTGAGCAACCAAAAATAAGTTGCACTAATTTATCAAAATGTCAAAGTGTTGACTACCTTTCTCTAGGGTTATGATTCTAGATAATCGTTTGTACACGAGATCGAGTTTATAGTTGATATCTCAAAAATTGGGGGAAAATAAATTTTATTCCTTGATGAAAGAAAAATCATCACAAATGAATGAAAATATGTTCAAATCCTAGCCCCTAATACGTTTCGAATTCAAAAACATCATTATTCATTCAAAAGGATCAAGGTTCATTCCAATAAATAAGGATAAGAACTGGGGGAAACAAAAAAAAATGTTTCTTTATTCAAAAATATGAATAATCTGTCCATAAATAAAGTGTTAAACCGTCGACTAACGGATTTCAACTAGCTGTGAATGACACATTGAAAAAAAGAGGGGAAATAAAGATTCTGTTAAATATTCCCTTAAGAGGCATAGAGCCAATACTGATACTATAAAAGAAAATAGGTAAATCGAGTCTCCCCAAACCTTATCTGTTGATAGGTACGACAGATCGTTCGTACACGATCCCGTTTTATAATCATATTTATGAATAGGTATTCCAAACCCTATTTATTGATAAGTGCGATAGATCATTTATATGCGATTATGCTA
>NC_061863.1:42479110-42523724 GCF_907164915.1 Impatiens glandulifera | reverse complement strand
TTCACCCTTTTCTCTTTTCTAGATGTAGGACTATCTATTCCAAATTGTTGGCAAAATTGACCTAATTGTTGTTTTTCATTTTGACTCTGTCTTTTAATTTGTTGGTTTAACCTTATTTCATTACATAAGGCTAGTCCTTCCTGTATACAGGTATCTATTAATACACCATATGTATAATTTTCATATGGTATCATTGAATGACTCTTTTTGAGATTTCTTCTAACCCTTTCAGCAAATAAGCTAGGGAGGCCATCTATAAATTTGGATTTCCAATGTACATTATTACATTCTGGTAGTTCCATTACTCTACTTAGAAAGGTATCTTTGTACCATCTAAAATCCGAGAGCGTCTTGCACCTTAGGTTCTGTAATAATCTTCTAATTGTATCACTATTATCACTGAACCTTCCCGTGAAGTGTTCAATGATGTTAATTGCTAATGTATAAACTGCATGTTCAGTTAGGCTATTGTTTTCTTGTTTTACAGTGTTAAGAATAGAATCTCTATTTTCTTGGGAAAAATAATTATCCCACCAGCCCTTTAATTGTCCAGTGAATCCGGCAACAATCATTGTTGCTATTGTTTTATCACTATTTTTACTATTTTTACAAACTGTTGAGTACATTAGCATCCTATGTACTGTATTATAAATTTGTTTGTTTGAATATCCATCAATATTCCATTCATAGATTTTGTTTCCTGAATAACTAATATCAATTGTATCTGTGTATTCTTCATGTAAAACATCCATTGGTGTTGGTCTATTGTAGTAAAATTTACTTTGTATAGGTTTATCAGCCCATTTATATATATATATAGAATACATTATAACAATAACGTCTAATAGATAATTATTAACATATTCCACCTTTCAATTGATTGTTCACTCCATAAACATCTTTATGTTGGCGACAATAACTAATCATGTTAAAATCTGCTATAATTATACAAATTATAAGATAATGAAAATTCATTACAAAAATATAAATATATAATTACAATTTTGAATGCTTTTGATTTAAAACATATTTTTAAGATTAATGGTGAAATATAAATGAAGCTTCTTTTTTAAATATATTTAGTAAAAATGTATAATTTTTTTTAAAAACATCAAGAAAATAAAATATTAAATAAAAGTAAAAAAAGAAATTTCAAATTAATATTAAATATATTTATTTTATGAATATATATATAGATATATAGATATATATATATAGATATATATATATATATAAATATATATAGAGAATACATTCATAATGTCTAACCGATAATTATATATATATATATATATATATAATTATATATATATATATATATATATATATTTCTAAATTAACTTAATATATATAAGGAATACATTCATAACGTCTAATAGATAATTATTAACATATTCCACCTTTCAATTGATTGTTCACTTCATAAACATCATGCTGGCGACAATAACTAATCATCTTAAAATCTGCCATATTTATACAAATTATAAGAAAATGAAAATTCATTACAAAAATATAAATATATAATTATAATTTTGAATGCTTTTGATTTAAAACATATTTTTAAGATTAATTGTGAAATATAAATGAAGCTTCTTTTTTAAATATATTTAGTAAAAATGTATAATTTATTTTTTAAAAACATCAAGAAAATAAAATGTTAAATAAAAGTAAAAAAAGAAATTTCAAATTAATATTAAATATATTTATTTTATTTTATGAATAAAAAATAAATAAAATCTTTTTATGTATAAATTAAAATAAATATATAATTCAAAGATATTAATTTACAATATATTATTAGTTATATAAAGTGAAAAGCACAATAAAATCGATTAGGAGTAAGAATTTTATACAAGAAAAAAGTACGAAACATAAGCAACTTGTGACACTTATCTCCCATGGTACAAATTTATATAAAGATAAATGGTTTGAATGTTTTATATACTCTAATAATTGTAACGGATGAACCAATACTATATTCACTAAATAATTAGCATAATTTACCTAAATTAATGTGAGTGGTTATTAAAAAATAAATGTTACATCTTCAATTAATATAAATATTTACTAACTAAAATTGTTTACAAATTAACACTATATCTTAAATTACTATAATATAATAATATAATATTCACTAAATAATTAGCATAATCTACCTAAATTAATGTAAGTGGTTATTAAAAAAATAAACGTTACATCTTCAATTAATATAAATATTTGCTAACTAAAATTATTTACAAATTAACACTATATCTTAAATTACTATAATATAATAATATAATACATTAATGATAAAATATAAGATGAGTGTTGTTACTGCAGTTTTAGGTTATACTCAAGTTGTGGGTAGAGGAGTTAGCAAATCGACTGAGGGTGTTGTTAATGCTCCTAAAATTGGTTGTATTAAAATCAGGAGATGCGACAGGTGCGGGTCGTTGTTGGGGATGTTTCGGATGTAATGGGGACAGTCCTCTCCTTAGAAAGTTGGTTCTTAATCTTATGTAGACAAGGTGAATAATAAAAGGTGAGTGATATGGTCGGATTGGTCCAAGATGGTGGTTATAGGTACGCAATCCTTTGAGTTTGCTATGGTGATGGATCGATCGAATGTTGTAGAAATATCTGAGATAAAAAATTATAAGCGTCGGAAGATCGAGATGGGATTGGGTCACTTAAAATTGTTACGTTGTTATTTGTCCTCGTCATCATGGACGAGAAAGTGTATTGGATCTGGCCCACTTGGTAGTGAACTTTGGTCCGGGTTCAACTCTCGAAAAAGGTATGTTGCACTATGGATTGATTACCGAATTGTATTCATTATGCCTTGTGCTAAGAGTATAATTCAATTAGTTGAAGAATAAATTTTACACCTTGAGAATGGTACTAAAAAGGATATTACTAGTGGCCCTACCATCAATAACTTGACTAATCAAGTACCTAATGTTGATCATAAGTGTTATGGTAAAGAGGAGCGGGATTATGTCGAAAGGCTAACCAAGCACAATGAGAGTCCCGATAGAACTTTAGTCTAGTTATTTGGGCTATCCATGATCTGTTGGAGCATTGAGTGATTGATAAAATCAGATGAAAAGTTAGGTGGATATGTGGAATTTGACGAAAATACCGACCTAAAATGTGAGGTCGGGCGGGGAAGAATTCGTGTTAGTCAGCTGGAATGAATGTCGAATATTATTGTCTTAGAACATGGTATGATTGTGTATAAGGTCACAATGTGTTTGAATGGACTTTGATTGTGTCAACTGTCTCAAGTTCTAATTTATGTCCGAATTGTGGGAGCAAGACGTGTCGGGTCAGACTCCTCCTTCCACGGACTTAGTGGGAAAAGATATATTTGGTTAAAAGTCGCAACCAATTAATGTGGATAATTGATTAAAGGAGGGGATTTATTTCGGCAAGGCTATGGCGGATGTGGCAGATATTCACCAAAGCCGTAACCATTAGAGGTAGCGATAAAGATGAACCAGGTAGTGCCATGGAGAAGGAGGGTCGAGATTGCAATATTGTGATTAGTATATGAATCATCACCTACATCCTATAATTCAGAATTCGATTAACACTTAACACATAAGGAGACTCCTGTAGTTAATATTTTGATTAATACGCTCCATTTTGTTTTGTATCAAGCCTTGGTTGAATTTTTCGTCTATCCTATCTCAAATTTGGTAGTTGATTATGAGCGGATTGATGCGGCATAAAGTGTAATATGGTCACTCATGGAAAATGTGGTTCAGATAAATCCCATCAAATTTTTGTATCCCGAGAATGTGAGTGATTTATCTATCAAGATACATGAGGTATCAGAGGAAGAGTCAATTGATTTAGATAAAGAATATGACGCTAATGAGGAGGTATGTAAGGCGTTTTCGACTCATAACATGATGTTGAACGAAAACAAATCTCCTGTTAGAGAAATTTTTGTTGAAGAATTCGAAGTGTGGCCCAAAATTTGCAAATCCCCACATTGACATATAATTAGAGGTGTCAACACAAAAAGATTGGTGATCTACCCCTTGAGTTCTTGTCAATAGGAAAATGTGTACCAAAGTCGAATCGAATATACTCTGTGTAAGCCTATTTTGATGATTAGTAAAATATTAGTTTGAAACGGGATTAATGATAATGAGAAACAATGTACTCTTAATCATCTTGCGGAATCTATTGGAAGTGGAATATATTGTTTTTTGTGAGTCGAAAATTCGTCAGATGGATTAATGAATTGTTAGGGAGCTATGTAATTGGCGATTGCATTATCGTAAGTCTGTCAAAAAGAAATTTGGCTTCAAATTATGGTGAACCGTAAAACCTCGATCACCACTACTGAGCATGTTCCTCTTCTCACCCACAACCCAAATGAAGTTGTGGCTCTAATTAGTAGAAATCCTAAATCATAAGAAATGAAACAAACAATGGTGTGACCACTATAGGAAAATTTGACATACCAAGGAAAATTGGTGTTACGAACTGTGTAACTAATGAATGACCCGACAAAGACTATGGAGCCACGTGGACGTTAGAGAACGATTGGATGAAACTGTTTTAGACTTCGTTATTTTATTTTGTAGTTTTCCTATTGTCTTTAGTAGTTCCTGAACTTATATTCTTTTTTTCATTTTGGCCCTTATCTTTAGGCCACCTCATAAGTACTTTGTAACATATTTAGGGCATGATTTCATGAGATTGTTATTAGCTTAAAACGATATGCTCATGCGGGTATGTTGAATGATCGGCATTCCTCATCTTCCTCAGTGACCTGTCTGAGTTCTCTTCTCATATCTCCTCTTACGTATCATTTGGTATTAGAGACGATGTTCCTCAAGATGGTCAATAACAAGCATCACTCAGAAACGACTCCCCGCATGTATCCATAGACTTTATTGTCGAGACTATAAACAAGACGCAAAGTGGATGGAAAATAAAGTGAGGTCGATTAAAGAATAATTAGATATTTTATCAACTTAAGAGGCTAGTGATTATCTAGATGATTCAACAGATTCCTCACGAGCAACTCCTCATATAGATGAAAAATATGTTTCCCCAATGCGACTAACGAAAGTGGATTTTCCAAAATTTGATAGATTAAACGTGGAAGAATGGATTATCGTAACTGAATAATTTTTTAGGGTTGATTGTATCACTGATACAACTAAAGTTGAGAATGCTTTCACTCACTTCTCTAGAGACACTCGAACTTGGTATGGGTCATTTATGCAAACAAGCAATAGTGACACTAACTTAGATGAACTTGAATAAGTTTTTATTGCAACAGTTTGGGTCTTCAATTTGCGATACATCTATTCGCTAATTAATTAACCTAAAACAAAATAAGACAATTCATGAATACAATTTGAGTTGGTGTTACTCCCTTGATATTATGGATTTTAGATATGCTGGTATGTTAACTTCTCAACAATATAAGTGTTGGAATTTTAAACTAATTTTATTAATGAATGAAAAATTATAATGTGGTTAATAAAATCAAATAAAATTTACATGAAATTTAAAGGTGAATTAAATGGTGAAATTTGATACAAATATTTATTTGAATTCATTAAATTAAAATGACTTAAAGAGCAATTAACAAAATGTTGTTAAATTTAGTGTAACTTACATGAGTATTATTATTATTATCAACTAACATGTATCTCGTGCATTTGCACAAGTAATAATATAAGAAACCGTGAAAAAAATATTACGGTAAAAATGTGATAGCTCTCGACCCGTTTTAATTTTATTTTTAACCGTTTTAAGTTTATGGGCGGGTATATATCCATTTACTCTTACATATATGATAAGAAAAATTAAGTAAGTTAATTTTCAAACCGGCCACACATTACGATTTTTGAATATTTATTCTAAATAATCAAAAAGGGAGAAATTTTTAGAAAATAATTGTTATAACTTATGAAATGTTTAATGAATAGATAAAACTAAGTTCAAATATATATGTTAAACCGCTAAGTTATATCAAGTATATAAATTGGTTTAAATATCATAAGAAGCTATTGTAGCATAGTGGTAAACACCTCTGCTTGTCACATAGGTGACTAGGGATCAAATCTCACTAGCTGCAAATAATATTTAAAGTTTTGCTATTTCAGGGAAACTGAGCATTCGGTTGGAAATATATATATATATCGTTCGTTTGAAGTAAAAGGCTCTGGTCACACCGGTTCGGGCAACCAGAGATCGGCCAACCGGTTCGGTCAGTAAAGTTCAGTCAACCGGTTCGGAGTTCGGTCAACCGGCACTTAATGTAGCATGGCCGGTCATAAATGAATTCCGGTTTATTAAATGCTCCAGTAATAAATGCTCCGGTTATTAAATAAACTGCAGGCAACAGGTAGCTGTCAGGCATGCTTGTCAATATCCAGAAGCAACCTCCAAGCAGCAGGTAGCTGTCAGGCATGCTTGTCCAAGATCTTTAGCAAATCTCTGAAACAGGCGGCCGGCTAAGTGCATGTCTGTCATGTGTCTAAAATGCAAACAGGCTAAGTGCATGTCTGCCATGTGTCCAAAATGCAAACCGGCTAAGTGCATGTCTGCCATGTGTCCAAAATGCAAACCGGCTAAGCGCATGTCTGCCATCTGTCCAAATTGATCTGTCCAAGAGGGAAGGCGTGCAAGCCTCTTGATCATTACCGGTTTCCAGCGGCCAATCTCCTGGAGAGAGAAAATATGACCGTTGTCATATTTTTCATATAAATAGAAGCCAAGGAAGAAATTTTGAAAAAAGCATCAAATTGACATTCAACAGTTCTGAAACAAGCAAGAGAGAGAAAGAAATCTAAATAGTTGTTTCATTTATTGAAAGCATTGTTGTTATATTGAGTTATTGTATTACATCATAGTGAGTGGTGTAACCGACGAATAGCGATTAAGGCTCGTTCGGCATTGTGTGAGTGTTGTAACATTCAAGTTAGTGGAGATCCTTCTCATAATCTGAGAAGAAGGGGTGACGTAGGAGGGTTTGTTCAGAACATCCATAAAAAATCTTGTCTCGTGTCATTTTTTTTATTTCCGCCTTACTCACTCTAAAAACCAAACTATCACTCACTTCAAACGAAACCGGAACATAATCTTAACAAAACCGGTTTATCCATCCTCTCTAACCGACTCCTCCTAAATACTCTCCAAACCGAATCGTATTCGTTGCTTCAGATTGAAACGGACATTTCCGCACTTGAACTCGGTTCAAGAGTCTGACAATCTGTGTAGTGTTAAGAACGGTTTTAGTCTCTAACCGGACTATCACCAAATTGTGTGTTGTGTAAGCGGCCACCCTTCCAGAAACCGGAAACACCCCGGTCCTCCAAGGGCGTCCCCGATCCTAACAAGTGGTATCAGAGCAAGGTTCTTAACACTCAAGCAACCGAATACCATCATGTCTTTCATCAACGAGCCCCCCATGTTCTGCATCGAAGAATATGTTGATTGGAAGATACAGATGGAAGTGCATTTGGCCTCACAAGAGGACGACATGTGGTATGTTATTACTGATGGCCCGATAAAGATTGATAAGCCAAGATACAAATGGACGACGGAAGATAAGAAGATGAATAACCTAGATAATGTTGCCAAAAACATTTTGTTCAAGTCGCTGGACAAAAACATGTTTTGTAAGATGAAGTTGTGCTCCTCTGCTAAAGAAATTTGGGAGAAGTTATTCCAACTGTGTGAGGGCAGCGACCAAATAAAGGAGAACTGGAAAGAGCAGAAGGCTCTGATAGCTACTGAAAGAAAGAGAACATGGGACGATAGCGATTCGGACGACTCATCATCCAGCAACGACGATGATAAAGTTGATGCATGCTTCATGGCTGAGAAAGAATTTGAGGTATTCGACTTTTCTTCTGAAGAATTTACTAAAGAAGACTTAGTTATTGCACTCAACGACATGGTCGCTGAGTTCAAAAACTTGTCTATTTTAATACCGACCCGGAAAAAATATGAAACCGGAAAAGTCAAGTGGTACCGCTGGTGAGCCAAGCGGAACCGAGACTTACGAACCGGTTGGACTGTCCTTAGAGAATGAGAAACTCAAGGAGACAGTTCAATCGTTAACAGAAAAAAATGAGAGAATCAAATATGTCACGACTTCTTGGAAAAGATCTAGTGAAGCGGTAAGCCAGATGTCTAATTACCAAAGACATCCCAAATGTAAATTTGGTATTGGTTATAACAAATCCGCCACTCACAAGCATTCCAACGGGATGAAACGCACAAAAGACAATCTTCCTTTTCATAAGATTTGTTAAGAGTTCATCAACCGAAAATGAGGAAGAACGTGATCTAAAACCTATAAAAGAAATAAAATATGTAAGTCCAACTGACTCGAAAAAATGGCTTCATCCTGAGAGAAGGAAAACCAACCGGCCAACAGGTAAACAAACCGATCAACGACCACATAGAATTAATCAAAAGTCACCACAAAATAAGGCACTCTTAGGACAATAGAAAGATGTCAAGCCAAGCACCGGAAAAATAATTAGAACCATAACCGGGAAAGTTATCCGACTTATTAAAGTCTGGATTCCCAAGGGACTATAAAGCCACGGACCCAAAGAAAAATAGGGACCAGATTCTCTATTGTCTATGAATGCAGGTAAACAAGACAGAAGCTTGGAAGAGACAGCATTCCATCCGGACAGCCGGCTGCTGACGAACACATCACATGAAGGGAACAAGACCGAAGTGGCTAACATCCTCACAAAGCCACTTCTCGAGTCTAAGTTTTCTTCCTTTAGAAATATTTTAGGATTGTTAGATTACAACATTTTTTAAAATAAAGTTTTCCTTAAACCAAACCGTTTTCCAAAAAACCGGCCAAACAAATATAAGCTCTTTAAAACCGGCCAAACAAATATCATATTTTTTAAACCGGCCATACATTACAAGTTTTGAATATTTATTCTAAATAATCAAAAAGGGAGAAATTGATAAGAAAAATTAAGTAAGTTAATTTTCAAACCGGCCACACATTACGATTTTTGAATATTTATTCTAAATAATCAAAAAGGGAGAAATTGTTAGAAAAATTAAGTAGATTAATTTTAAACCGGCCACACATTACAAGTTTTGAATATTTATTCTAAATAATCAAAAAGGGAGAAATTGATAAGAAAAATTAAGTAAGTTAATTTTCAAACCGGCCACAAATTACGATTTTTGAATATTTATTCTAAATAATCAAAAAGGGAGAAATTTTTAGAAAATAATTGTTATAACTTATGAAAAGTTTAATGAATAGATAAAACTAAGTTCAAATATATATGTTAAACCGCTAAGTTATATCAAGTATATTAATTGGTTTAAATATAATAAGAAACTGTTGTAGCGTAGTGGTAAACACCTCTGCCTGTCACACAGGTGACCAGGTTGGATATATATATATATCGTTCAGTTTGAAGTAAAAGGCTCTAGTCAAACCGGTTCGGTCAACCCGAGATCGGTCAACCGGTTCGGTTAGTAAAGTTCAGTCAACCGGCTCGGAGTTCGGTCAACCGGCACTTAATGTAGCATGGCCGTTCATAAATGAATTCCGGTTTATTAAATGCTCCGGTTGATTAAATGCGATCCAGAAGCAACCTCCAAGCAGTAGGTAGCTGTCAGGCATGCTTGTCCAAGATCTCTAGCAAATCCCTGAAACAGGCGGCCGGCTAAGTGCATGTCTGCCATGTGTCCAAAATGAAAACCGGCTAAGTGCATGTCTGCCATGTGTCCAAAATGCAAACCGGCTAAGTGCATGTCTACCATGTGTCCAAAATACAAACCGGCTAAGCGCATGTCTGCCATGTGTCCAAATTGATCTGTCCAAGAGGGAAGGCGTGCAAGCCTCTTGATCATTACCGGTTTCCAGCGGCCAATCTCCTGGAGAGAGAAAATATGACCGTTGTCATATTTTTCATATAAATAGAAGCCAAGGAAGAAATTTTGAAAAAAGCATCAAATTGACATTCAACAGTTCTAAAACAAGCAAGAGAGAGAAAGAAATCTAAATAGTTGTTTCATTTATTGAAAACATTGTTGTTATATTGAGTTATTGTATTACATCATAGTGAGTGGTGTAACCGACGAGTAGCGATTAAGGCTCGTTCGGCATTGTGTGAGTGTTGTAACATTCAAGTTAGTGGAGATCCTTCTCATAATCTGAGAAGAAGGGGTGACGTAGGAGGGTTTGCTCCGAACATCCATAAAAAATATTGTCTCGTGTCATTTCTTTTATTTCCGCCTTACTCACTCTAAAAACCAAACTATCACTCACTTCAAACGAAACTGGAACATAATCTTAACCAAACCGGTCTATCCATCCTCTCTAACCGACTCCTCCTAAATACTCTCCAAACCGAATCGTATTCGTTGCTTCAGATTGAAAAGGACATTTCCGCACTTGAACTCGGTTCAAGAGTCTGTGACAATCTGCGTAGTGTTAAGAACGATTTTAGTGTTTAACCGGACTATCACCAAATTATGTGTTGTGTTGTGTAAGCGGCCACCCTTCCAGAAACCGGAAACACCCCGGTCCTCCAAGGGCGTCCCCGATCCTAACAATATATATCCAAATTAACCTCAACTCTCGATCCGGAAATACGGTCACTTTAAAAATTAAGTATAATTATATATATATATATATTTTGTTATAATAATTAACAAATTAGAAACCATGTAACGTTAGTATTAAATTATAAATGTCTTAATTATTTTTGGTAAACAATTACTCCCCAATGAAGAGGAAACATTAAAGTAATGAAGAGTCAAACAATGCCAACATTGAATCAATTGATAATTTTATTTAATGATTTAACTTTTTAACAATATAAAATCCTCTCTTCTCTAATTCATTCATATAATCTATTCTATATGAGATATATCATTTTATCATTTCTCACTCTAAAATTCTAAAAAGTCTCTCATTATTTTGTGAGTGTTATTCTAGTTCTTTATTTTACATTTTTTTTTCTGAAACCCTGTGATAGTTTAGGTACATTGGTAAAATTCGTTGCCTAATTATTTTGATACTAAATTAATAATAGATCTGTTGTACCCTGAAAAATAGTTATATGCGATAACCTCCATCACAAAAGGGAGTGGATAAAATAATTTTAAGAGAAATATATTAACACGAGTACTATCACCCTTTATTTGGTGATTTCATACTTTGTATGCATTTAGTTTATTTCATTTCTTTGTAATATTAATGTAACTAGCATGTATCCCGTGAATTTGCACGAGTAATAAAACTAAAAAATTGTGAAAAAAATATTACGGTAAAAATTTTATGGGCGGGTCAACCCACAATCTAACTCAAATATCCATTTACTCTCACATATATATTCAAATTAATCACAGCTCTCGATCCGACAATCTAAAAACTTTAAAAATTAAGCATCATTATATATATATATATATTAGTTATTTAAAAAGTTGAACTTATATTATTAAAATGTCCCGTGTTCTTCAAATTTTGTGTTGAATTTATAATATAAAGTGTTATTAGCCTAGATGGTTAAAGGGTTGTAGTTGTTTTGTTAGGTTAAAAGTTCGAACCATACTTATAACATTTTTAATTTTATTTTTAACCGTTTTAAGTTTATGGGCGGGTGAACCCACAATCCTACCCAAGTATCCATTTACTCTCACATATATATCCAAATTAACCACAACTCTCGACCCGGCAATCCGGACACTTTAAAAATTAAGCATCATTATATATATATATATATCTAGATATTTACTAACTAAAATTATTTACAAATTAACACTATATCTTAAATTACTATAATATAATAATATAATACATTAATGAGAAAATATAAGATGATGGAAAGCTTAATTGAGATTTAAATATAAATTTTGGTCATTGTTAATACTAGTGACAAGTTGGGTAAATTATTGAATTAGATAAAAGAATCTAGGCTATTCTTATTCCTTTTCAATTTTTTTAAAATAGTTTATACTAAAAGAAAAAAATGACAAATTAAACTTGTTTACTACCGACTCTAGTCCAATAATATGGTAACATATGGTATCATATTTCCATTTAATCTTAAATAAAATAAAATTTAATATATATATATATATATATTATATTAAAAAATGTAAGTAAGTTAATGGAGCGTTTAAATTCTTAAAAACGATAATAATATCTAGTATTTAACGTTAAGTAACCAAATATTTTAAAATAAAACTTATATATTTCGTTATCAATTATAATCATGAGATAATGGTAGACTTATTCTATTATATACACATAAAATAATGTTACATATAAATGAGAAATAAAATAAAATTTCCAATTAAAACATGTTATTCTTGATATTCGTTTGGAATATATTTCTTAAATTGTTTCATATTTTTTTCCTTAAACATTTTAATTTTTAATGTGTTTATTTAATGTGATTTATAAACACTTTATTTTGATATTTTGATATTTTTAATAAATTCACATTTTCATTTTAGTTCATATTAACAAAATATCTACTTAGTTTAATCTCAATTTGAATAAATAAATTGATTAGATATAATTTAGCATGTACTTGAGTTATTCTTATAAATCATAATTTTTTTAAGCTTTTTTTATATATATAACAAATTTTATTTTTCATTTTAGTTGGATTTAAAATTCACATAACTTTTACTGAGTCTAAATTTCAAGATAAATATATAAATTAAATAAGATTAAAATAATATAAAATTTTGAATTGTAATTATCATATAAATAATATATTACTCTAAGGATGTAATATTATATTTTTGTAAATTAATTTAAATATTATTTTCAATTAATTGTTTTATAAAATAAAAAATTAATAATGAATTTGGATAATCTATTTGTAATGCTTTTTTATTATTTGATGTAGTAGAAAAAGTTTCTTATTATGTTTTAAAATATAAATTTTTTATCAAGAATATATTTGTTATAAGACTATTTATTCAAGTTTATAAATTAAGAGGCACAAATGTATTATATATACAATATATATAAGATTGTTTTATATTTGAGAATCGCGTCAGTACCTAACCTATATAGTTTACAAAACGAGGAACGATAAATTCAACGAAAAATGTATTTTTAATTTTCTCCCTCCTATTCAATTGTGTTTCGTGAACCGAAATGAGCGTTTCAGAACATTTTTAAACTCTCTCTTACCCACATGGCATGCATGTCACCTCGATTCGTGGTCTTGTTTTTTCTGTTTTGTTTTTTTCGTTGAGTTTATCATTTTTCTTACCGAATATACATATCTCTTATATTAATTTAAATATTTGATAATTAAAATTATTTATACTAACTATGAATTAATTAACCCATTATCTTAAATTAAAATTATAATAGAATAGAATGCAATTGGTGTAAAATTAACCCAACTAAAACCGGAGTCGTGTTTTTCAAAAAACAAATACCTTAGACATTTTCTTGAATGAATACAAATATTGAGTTATTAATTAGTAAAGTAATTTAACACATGAGTCTTAAAATTAAAAATTTAATTCAAATATATAATACAATGTCAAAATAAGATTATTATGGTTATTTATATCTTAACTTATAATACATTCACTTCAATACTTTAGTAAAATAAATATTTAATTATAAATTATTATTTTTAATATTATTAACATTTAAAATTCATTAGTATCACAATTTTTATTTTAGTAATCAATTATGTAAAAAAATTGTACATGTCAAAATTAATCAATATTTCGTAAAATTTATAAATATTTATTTAATAAAAGTATAAATGATAATTTTTGATAATTTGTAAACATGGTATAAATTAAATCAATATAATATTTTTTCTAATTGATTTTTGTTACATCATTTTATTTGAATCATGATAATTAATTATCATCTTATTTAAAGAAAATATTAATGCCAATTTTGTAAACATATCTCATATGAAGGGTAACATTCTTGGTGCAATAAACCTACGCAACAATTGTCATGCAATCGACAATTATTGAAGTTAATTTTTTCTTCCTGCACATTTGAATTCTTTAGTTATACCTATCACAAATCAAATTATTAATTAAGAATATGCATAATTATTTTTAATTTAAACAAATTAAATAATATAAATTGAAATGTCATTTTAGAAAATGTAAAATAATATATAAGATTTACTTGTTTTCTTAATAAAACTATTCTATTCTAAAAATATATTTTGTGCCTAAACATTATAAAATTTATGAAAGACAAGCATAATTTTATTTTTATTTACAATAACATCCAATTACAATATTCATGGTACAATTTTAACAAACATCAAATAAATTCTTTGTTTAATAAAAATAAGCTTTCATTTTATAAATATTAAAATAAAAATATCTTTTGTTTCTTTAAAAATTAAATAATATATATATATATATATAATACATTCATAACGTCTAATTATAATTATTAACCTATTCCACCTTTCAATGGATTGTTCACTTCATAAACATCTTCATGTTGGCGACAATAACTAATCAGGCTAAAATCTGCCATATTTATACAAATTGTTAGAAAATGAAAATTCATTAAAAAAATATAAATATATAATTACAATTTTGAATGCTTTTGATTTAAAACATATTTTTAAGATTAATTGTGAAATATAAACAAAGCTTCTTTTATAAATATATTTAGTCAAAATGTTTAAAAAATTTTAAAAATCATCAAGAAAATAAAATATTAAATAAAAGTATAAAAAAGAAATTTGAAAGAAATATTAAATATATTTATTTTATGAATATGAATAAAAAATAACTAAAATATTTTTATGTATAAATTAAAATAAATATATAATTCAAAGATATTAATTTACAATATATTATTAGTTATATAAAGTGAAAAACATAATAAAATCGATTAGGAGTAAGAATTTTATAAACTATCGAAACGGATGAACCAATGGATATTTTTATTTTATAGTTGAATATTGACTCTAGGATCATTTATAAACTATCTAGATATAATTGAACCGATCAATGGATATTATAAACAAAAGCTCAATGAATTTTAAAAATAAATAAATAACGGGTTTGTTGTTTTTGGGCTAATTTTGTTGAATCACTGCCTAGAAAGCATCCTGACATGATTGTAATGATTTTGGACAATTGTTTGGATCATGTTTGATTCATTCTGATCATGTTTGATCAAAAATCAAAATTTTCAAAATAAATAAAAAATTTGAGTTCATGATTTGGTCAAAACAAAGAGCCAATGTTTTGTTTTGGTACCAATAAAGTATATGTAGCATAAAGAAGCTATTGGATAACTCATTACACTTCAAAACATCTTTAAAATTAAAAACTCGATATTTGATCACAAAATATTTTGAATGAATTGATCATCATCTAGTCAATTCATACATCGAGATGATGATCAACATGTTTCTCGGAGTTTTGTGAAGTTACCCTAATTTTTGGATCAAAGAATCCAAGTTAAAAAAATGAATTTTTAAAACTGAACATTTGTGTTCTTAAGGACCGAGGCTTGTTAGCCTAGGACTAAGAGATCTGACCGAGGATCCTCTGTTTGGACCAAAACATAGGACCAAGAAATTCAAGCCTAGGACCGAGACCTTTGACCGATGTTCTTAACCTATGATCGATGTTCTTGTGTTAGGAATGATAAGTTCGACCGATGTTCTTGAGCTATGACCGAGAGGTCCAACCAATGTTCTTGAGATAGGACTAAAAAAAAACATTGACTCTTCGTTTTTACCAAAAAATTTATTATTGTAAAAATTTTGATTTTGATCAAACATGATCGGGATGGATCAAATATAATTTAAATAATTCCCCAACATCATTATATTCATGTTAGGAAGCTTTCTAGGTTATGATTCAACAAATTAACCCAAGAACAACAAATCTGTTTATTATTATTTTGAAAATTGAATCTGGGTATTGTTATTTAGATCGATTAATCGGTTCTTTCATTTTCAGATAGTTTATAAATATCCTGGGATCGGTTTCCATCCAAAAAATACTATAAACAGCAAGCATACAAGCTTATGCAATTTGAAATATAAAATTCCAAATTCTAATTGGAAATATGAATTAAAGGGTGATTGGATCCTTACCAAGGATTGGAGAACACTCTTTGATCCTTAGAGAAGATTTTGGAATGCACAGATCCAAGCTTAAAGACTTCAAATAGATTTTTCGAAAATCCAAAAGATTTGAGCTTAAATAGAGGATTTTTGTAGAATCGTGATTTGAGAGGGCTATTGGAATCTCTACCTTGGGAACGACTCAGGGGGTCTATTTATAGCTTCCCTTAGTGGGAGGAGGTGTCTAGTGCTTGAATCGGCCAAAATTCATTAATGGCTTTTGATTGTTCGAGGCTAAAGTCGTCGGAATAGGGATGATTCATCCCTATTTTGATAGGGAAAAATGATATGCGTCGTAGGATGATCATTTCAGGCTTTAAAGAAGCCGAAATGGTGAACAAATGGTTGAGTTCCAAGATGGAGAAATCAACCATGGATCTTCAAGTTTATCCACATGGCTTTGCGATGTAGAAGAAGATCGGATGCCAAACAATGTCGTTTTGTGCGCATCCTGCGTTCCGTTGGTGTTTTGTCCAGGTGTCGTTGCGTCTAGGCGTTCCGTTAGTGTTTTATTTAACAGACGGTAGTTAATCCATTGCCTCATGTGCGCAATTCTCCTCGGCTACAATTGGCTACGCATAGAACTCTGATACGTTGGATGAGAATACAGCCTCCATTCATTGGAAGCGGCTCCTACTCTAATCTTTTCTTCTGTTTTTGGCTACGCTCGATTACATATTTAATTTTATTTTAAATAAGTTTTTGGCTATGGGGTTAATTATTTTGACCTTTATTTATTTTAAAATAATTAAAAATAATTATTTTAATATTATAAAATTGGAGTGTTGATTTTTAGTGCTTATAGTACGCCTCTACAATGACTCCATTGCGACTTGGAGAACCAACTGTTCTCCACTTATTTCGCTAATACATCGATGTTGTTGTTCTTCGCTGGTATCACTAGTAAAATATAGTTTATCTATAGAGCATAGAGGAACTAGTTGCAGCGTTCATAGAATACTTTTCAATGCATCTCATTCTCGAACGACCAAAAAAGATGTTGAATAACAACAAACAAGGAGAAAATGAAAAATTCTCCGTGTTTATCGAAAGATGGAAACCTGTCGCCAAGGAAATCGACTCTCTCCTGAGCAAACAACGAAAAATCAATATGACTTTGGAAAAGTTAACGGACGATATTATGTTGGATGCGTCATGAAAACCTTCCAAAATATGAGAAATTCGTTGAAGACCAGCATTATCCTCAATGATGCCATCGAGAAAGAGGGGAAAGAGGAAAAACAATCAAAGCTACCCCACCTCCAAGTCGTTTCTCGAGAAAGGAAAAGATAGGATTACACTAGGTAACCAATGCCTAGCAGGAGAAATCACCTCAAAAGGTTATCTCAAGTAAGCATCCACAACATGAGGTAAATACAACCACTCCTACTAAAACCACACATCTGAAGAACCTAGACCTCCTAGAGTCTTTCACGACCTTAGAATGCCTTTATGTTAGGTATTGAAGACTCTCCAGGAAAATAATCTCATTAAATCCCTCTCCCCAAGAATAGACAGACCATGCTTGGGTAAATACGAAAAAGCTTGGTGCGACTACCACCAAGCAAAGGGCCACACTACTAATAGTTGTAGTGCACTCAAACATCTATTCTAGGAAATAACAAAGATTTACTATCAGATCACAAAGTTAATATGCTCACCACGGACAAAGAATCCCTTGACTTCAATATGTTACTAGATCTGATCCATAACACCGGTCTAGAGATCAACATGATCAATCCCTAACCCAAAGAAAAGTCCAAAACCCGCTCTAGTGACACTTCTGAATGGTGGACATAAAAAACCACTGCCCACATCTATGCCCCAAAAGACATCGTGGCAACACGTGGTGGAACGGATTTCTAACCTAGTTTCATGGAAACCACACCGGCCAATGTGTCATCCACCTCCAAGCTTCCTATAGTAACTAGAAGAAAAATGAGCCCATGGCTCTTAACCAAGGAGATAGCCTTCGGAGTCAACTTAAAAGAACAAATGCTAATATTTCCATCTGAGAAATCCTAATGTACTATATCGAGCACAGAAAAGTAGTCCTCAATGAGTTGAGCAAGGACAATCTCCCTACCAACACCACCCCAAAAAAACTAATCGGGATCATATTTGCTAGTTCACAACACAACATGATCGGCTTTGAAGACAAGAATCTTCCCTCAACTTAATCAAACCATTATAAAGTCTTTTACATTATTGTGCAAATGTAAGGAAAGATTGTTCCAATGATCTTAAGAGACAATGGATCCTCCCTCAACATATGCCCCTAGAGAAATCTCGAGAGGATAGGTGTAGCCCGAGATAGGATCATACCATCTAACATGTGTGTTAGAGATTTAGACAGCTCTTGCCATGAGATAATGGGTTACCTTAAGTGCACTGTCCAACATGCACTTCTCTAGATGACTTTTGTGTCATCAATATGCAGTCTTACTATAACTTGATCTTAAGAAGACAATGGATTTAGTCTCTACCCTACACTAAAAGCTTAGGTTCATTTCCAACGACCAAGTCATCATGTTCAACGGCGCAATTGGCACCACAACAGTCATTGGGTCCACCCATATTGACGCCCTTACGTTGAACTAAGCGGGTTTAAGATATGTCCAATCATCTTAGAAGGTATATAATCATCCAAAAACCCTGACTTTAGTATGATTAACCCCTTCTCCATCTGAATGATGCGCAAAATTGGATATTTCTCTAACATGGGTTTAGGCCCAAATGCCAAAGGCATGACATCATTCCTGCAACCATGTTGTGAAGGATGGCAATTTGAAACTGCCCCGCAAAAACCGAACTGAATTTCAACGTTTGGGACAGTTTTTTCCCGAAAACGAACGGGGATGGTTTTAGGGTCCCCCGCCCCGACCCTTCCCAATCTACACCCCGATTCTGCTCCGAATACTATAAACATAATTAAATATATTAAATCGCCAATATATTTATTTATTCATTATATTTTATAAGAGTAGCAAGTTTATTTCTTTATAATAATATAAATTTTAACATATTACTATATATATTATATTAAAAATCCGTTTATATAATTTTTTATTAATAATTTTTTTATTAATGGTGCCCCGAGGATTCTCCAAAACCGAATAAAACCGAACGAGGCGGGGATAGTATTAATAAAATCCCCAAAATAAAATGAGGAGGGGATGGTAAATGCATCGCCTCGAACCGCTCCATTGCCATCCCTACATTTTGTAACATGGATCGACATTGTCTAGGATACATCCCTACATTATCCAAAGAAATCCACAAGGAAATGATATACAAACGACGCATAGTTGTTCCACCAACCTTGAATGGACAATTCATCCGCGAGGAACAAAGAACCCTATGCTTTTTATTCTCGAAACCCTTTACTAATCCATATTTATAGAGACGTTTTCTAGGTCTCGAAATCTTTTGAAATTATCCTTATAATACTAACTCTTATGTTTGCATGATTAGGAAAATAATAGACTATTGGTGCGATACCTTGGAAAACTTGGATCGGATTCTCAAGACAACTAATCCAGCACAAGAATTTAGCCCTCTCGATTTTCAAGAAATTGACTCCCTTTCATCCATCGGTACTGTGATCGACGAAAGTAGAGCTTTTTCTCCTCTCAAGTGTAGAGAGATGTTAAATACTATATATTGTAAGAAACCTAATAACAATGATCTTGTTAAATCATCTTTTCTTACATGTAATATAATCTCCGATGTAGCATAAGAAGTAGACTTCGAATCTATGAGTAAAATTGATCTTTCCTTTTACTCAAACTTAAATTTCAAACCAAACACTTTTTAGAAACCAAGGATGAGACTATCCACAGTGAAAAGACAATCGAAATAAATTTAAACACGATTAACGATCCTCAAATCATACTGATGGACCAAAGTTAAAACCCTAAGAAAGTCTGGAAATTGTTGAGCTAGTGAAGCTAAAAACAAGTCTTCTGGTCATATTCATTTATATCTTGACGCTAATCTAGTATTCAAGGTTAGATGGATGTAAGAGGAAGTCATGAAAAATCCGAGAAGAAGTCTGAAAGCAACTCAAAGCTGGATTTCTCGAGGTAGTGGAATATCCTACCTGGATTTCTAATTTAGTCCCCGTCTTGAAGAATATCAGTTATGACTTAACTTGAAGAAATGTACCTTCAAAGTCATAACTGGTAAAATTCTCGGCCTTTTAATCTCATGTAGAGGAATCGAAGTCAATCCCTCTAAGACTGAAGTAATCACAGTTATGTTGGTCCCTCGAAATGAAAGAAAGGTCCAAGGATATTTTGGTAAATCCAATACATTAGCCGGTTCATCAGCAATCTTACGATGACTTGCGATCCGTTGTTTAAGTTTATAAAGAAAGATATGGGATGAAGACTGTCAACAAGCATTTGACAGAATCAAGGATTATTTAAAATCCCCTTCCATACTCATGTCGCGCTGAGCCGACATTCTTCTCATCATATACCTTACTATAATAGATAGAGCCATGGGAAGCTAGTTGTTTCAAGAAAACGAGGATAAACTCGAAAAAGCTATGTACCACATAAATTAAAGGATGACTAGGTGTAAACTTGATTACACTCCAATTAAGAAAATTTGTTGGGCCTTAGCATGGTTCACCAAAAAGTTGAGACACTACATGCAAGTCTACTCAATCAAGTTGGTATCAAGACTAGACCCAATCCACTTCTTGTTCCAATAAACTCTTCTGTCACCAAGGTTAATTGTTAGTATTGACGTTGACTATAGAGACTGGGGTCTGACTATAGCTGGCGATTTATGACTTTCAATTTGGTTTTAACTCTGTTAGAAGTTAAAATATGTTTTTATTCTTCACAAATCTTTGCAAGCTCTTGAACAAGTTCAGGTGTGGATACACTCACTAGATTTGAAGCTTCAGATGAATCAATGTAAATGGCACAAAGTAAAGAACACAAGGAGTTTTATAGATGTTTAAAGATAAAACTCCTACGCCACCCCTTCTTCCTCAACTAGAAGGATATTCACTAGAATACTTTGATTGATATAGAATCTCACTACACAAACCCAGTTCTAGTTAACTCTCTGTTGAATAGAACAACCTTTGTTCAACTTACAACACTGAGATTTCACACAAAAAAATGAGTGGAATACATAATATTCTCTAGAAATATGTAAACACAATGCTTTGGAGAATATCACTTGATAGTTAAATCTTGAGTTAGAGTAAGCTCGTGAGTTATCAGTAAAAACTTTTGCAAATTTAGACAAGTGAAGTAAATTTTGTCAATTGCTTGTTTTTCAAAGTTAAGTTGTTCATCCGTTGTCCTTGAATGGATATTAATAGTTAAAGTGAGTCAACGATTGAATCTTCTCTTTGGACACGTGATGACCTCCAATAGTACATCAATACAGTAGGGTATGAGAATCGGGAACGTGGCCGAACAGAATAAGTAGTGTGCTGAATATCCTTTGAGATCTCTGAGATTGTGTTGTACTGGAACGTGCAACACATCGTGGGTAATTTGAATATTGGCGTACGTGATAGTTGTTCATTCGTTGTTGAAGTTATGTTACTAAGCTGTTAAAAACGATAACTGCAGATGACCTTGATGCGTAGTTAGACTCCCCTTTTGTCATCTAAGAAGGTTATACGACGTCTAACTGCGCTTCTTTTTAGACAACGTCTAAAGGAGTTAGACCGCGTCTAACTATGCTTACCTTTAAACCACGTCTAAAGGAGTTAGACCGCGTCTAACTGCGCTTACCTTTAGACCACGTTTAATTGTGCTTCCCTTTAGACCACGTCTAAAGGAGTTAGACCGCGTCTAACTGCGCTAACCTTTAGACCACGTCTAAAGGAGTTAGACCGCGTCTAACTGTTCTTACCTTTATACCATGTCTAAAGGCGTTAGACCGCGTCTAACTGCGCTTCACTTTAGACCACGTCTAAAGGAGTTAGACCATGTCTAACTGTGCTAACCTTTAGACTACATCTAAAGGAGTTAAATCGCGTCTACCTTATCTTACCTTTAGACCACATCTAAGGGAGTTAGACCGCTTCTAACAATACATCTCTTTAGTCCACGTTTAAAGGCGCTAGACCACGTTTAATTGTGCTTCCCTTTAGACAACGTCTAAAGAAGTTAGACCTTGTCTAACTACGCTTCTCTTTAGACCACGTCTTAGTTTCACATCATAGTCTTATTTGTTTGTTTATTAAACTGATTTCTTTAGTTTTGCTTGTGCATAACTAAGTTTTATTAACTCACACATCATCTAAATAATGTCAGCCATCATTAGAACAATATTGTATTAAATAAACTTATTTCTTAAGTTCATTTCAATCAAATTAATTAGGTTCAATATTAGCCAAATAGATGATGATATTATCCGAATACGACATAGCCTACACGGCACAAAAGTCTATCAAATGAAGCATTGTTGTGGACTTTCTTGTTAACCAACCCATCCTTTTAGAGTTAGATGACGAACTCAAATTTCCCGACGAGGGATTATGAGCATAACATCATACACATAAAAACTGATGTTTGACGGAGCTTCGGAAAGTAGGGTTACGATATTGGGATTTTGTTAGTTGACCCAAAAGGTATGTACAATTCAATATCCATAAAACTTGAATATCCCGTCACCAACAACGAGGCCG
Organism: Impatiens glandulifera; assembly: GCF_907164915.1. Classification (NCBI taxonomy): domain Eukaryota; kingdom Viridiplantae; phylum Streptophyta; class Magnoliopsida; order Ericales; family Balsaminaceae; genus Impatiens; species Impatiens glandulifera. Next base: position 42,500,942 of record NC_061863.1, on the reverse strand, counting down.
AATATGAGGCATGCTTCTTACGTATCAAATTGGCATTTGAAAAAGGGATCACTAAACTAAAAATCGTTGGCGATTTTAACTTGGTTATATCCTAAGCCAATGAACACAAAATCGTAAAATCGCCCCCTCAAGTCTACAAGGAATTAATAATCCCTCATCGGTTGATACCAATATCGACCAAGACAATGTTCATCACCCTCCTATATGTAAAAATATGTTAGATATTGTAAATACTAAGGAAATAAAAGATGACAATCTTGTTAGAACATATTTTCCTACGTGTAATAAAGTTACTAATGTAATAAGAAGATGATTTCGAATACACATCGAGTAATGATGATCTTTCATTCTACTCTATTATAAATTTCAAAATGAAACACTTCTTGGAAAATGAGGAAAAAATGGTCCCGTCTACTGAAAAGACAATTGAAATAAACTTGAACGCGCCAAACGGCCATCAAGTTGTCTTATTTGACCAAAGTTTAACATAAGAAGAATGTCACGAGCTAATTGAGCTACTAAAGGCCAATAAAGACGTTTCTCCTAGTCATACAAACACATGGCAGGCATCCATCCAATAGTTGTACACCATCATATTCCTCTTTATCCACATGTTAAGCCCATAAACTAAAAGCTCATACGGATGAAGCATGGTGTTGTAAACAAAATAAATGATGAAGTCCAAAAGAAATTTGAAGCTGGATTTCTTGAAATTGGTTAATATCCTACATAGACATCCAATGTGGTCTTAGTCTTAAATAAAGATGGGAAAATTTGAGTATGTGTCGATTACCGAGATTTGAATAAGGTCAACCTTAAAGACCATTTCCCGTTACCCATATCAACATACTTATCGACCATGCAGCCAGTCATGAATTTTTATCCTTCATGACAGATTTTAAGGATATAATCAAATCCTGATGGCTCCGCAAAACAAAGAAAAGACTACGTTTATAAAAGAAGTAAATATTTTCTATTATCGCGTAATGCATTTTGGTTTAAAGAACACATGGAAAACCTATCAAATAGAAATCACCATGATCATCCATGATATGATCCACAAAGAAGTAGAAGTCTATGTGAATGAGATGATTGTCAAATCCAGGGATCGACAATGACACATCCAAAACCTTAAAATATTCCTACAAAAAATCAAGAAATATCAACTACGGCGGGTCACTACTGGTAAAATGTTGGGTTTTTCTTTCTAAGATAGAAGCTATAACGGTTATGCCCATACCATGAAACGAAAGAGAAGTCTATGGCTTACTTGGAAAAGTCCAATACATTAGTCGTTTTAGTAGTAAGCTTACTATGAAGTGCGATCCACTATTTAAGCTTCTGAAAAAGTATAAACTATTTATATGGGATGAGAATTGTCAACAAGCGTTTGAAAAAATTAAGGATTATCTGAAATCACCACCAATCCTTATGCTGCCCAAGCCCGATATTCCTCTCATTATATATCTTATTGTAATGGAAATAGCAATGAGAAGCTTATTGGATTAAGAAAATGAGGATAAACTCGAAACAACTGTTTACTATATCATTAAGAGAATGATTAGATGTGAACTCAATTACACTCATGCTAAAAAAATGTGTTGGGCACTAGCATTGATAACCTAAAGGTTCAGACACTACATTCAAGCCCACCCCATCAAGTGATCATATCCACTTCTTATTCTAACGGACAATCTTATCACCAAGGCTAACCAAATGGATGATGATGATGATATTCGAATACAATATAGCCTACATGATACCGATGTCTATAAGAGAAAACATTGTTGCGGACTTCCTAGTTGAAACAACCCATAATTATTGAGTCAGAAGACGAATTTGAATTACCTGAAGATGGAATTATGATTATCATGTCAGACACATAGAAACTAATATTTGACGAAGCTTCGGACAAATATGAATATAGAATCAGAATCTTGTTGGTTGACTCTAAAGGTACTTACAATCCAATATCCATAAAAAATGAGTATCCCATTACCAATAATAAGGTTGAATACGAGACATGTCTCTCAGGTCTCAAATTAGCATATGAACAAGGGGCAACCAAATTAAAAGTAATAGGAGACTATAATTTGGTTATTTCCAAAGAGGAAAATGTGAACCCTATCTTGCCTACCTGACTAAACTCATGAACAAATTCAATCAAGTATCATTTATTCATGCTCCAAGAAATCAAAACTTTTTCGTAGTTGCTCTAACTACTCTTGCAGACATGGCTCAAATTCTTGAAGGAATTAAAGTCAAGTCACTCAAGATTTGTCAAAAGCAAAGACGTGCTTTTGAAAAAGAGACAATATCTTCCTGTGAGATTTTTGTCAAACATTTGTATGATATTCTCCAAAAATAATAGAATATGGTCAATATGCGTCTCATTTATGAACAAAGGAATGACAAGCGTTGTGCCAATATTCTACCAATTATGTTTATATAGTAAACAAACTATATCGACGATCTTTTGATAGTCAAAACATGGTCTATGTAGATAGTCCTAAATCGAAAAGGAGCATTGAAGAAGTACATGCAAGAGCATGTGGTCCACCCATAAATGGCATAGCTTTAACCAAAAATTACTCCTCTTATAATTTTATTGGAAAAACCAAGATCAAGAATGTCTGAACTATGTAAAAATATGTCCTTAATACCAAATTTATGCTAACTTAAAGCATACCCCGCATCAATTCTCTATAACATAACCTCTCACTGACTTTTTTCTATATGGGGCATTGATGTCATTAGTAAAATCTATCCATATGCTTCAAATGGACACAAATTTATACTCGTAGCTATGGACTACTTCACCAAATGGGTAGAAGTTTCCTCCTACAAAGTCTTGAAATCATCTCATGTGGCGAAATTCATCCGCATCAGCATCATTGCTAGGTACGGAGTCCCTCACGCCCTGATTTTAGACAATGGACAACACTTCCAAGAAAAATATTGTAATTGCTCGAGGAATTAAAATCGAGCATCATAAAACATTGCCCTATAACCCCCAAAATAATGGAGTGGTGAAGCGAAAAACAAAAACGTGATTATAATCATCAAAAATATTATTAACACGTACAAAGATTGTCACAAGATTGTAATATTCCTTATGGGTATATTGTACCACCACTCGAACGACGACCGATAAAACCCCTTACTCATTGGTTTACGGCATGGACGTGATACAATCAATTGAAATCGAGATTCTCACTATAAGAAAACTCTTAGAAAGTCATGTTATTGAATAAGACTAGATTAAATATCGATACAATCAACTGATACTAATGGAAGACAAGAGGTTAAACGCTTTGTGCAAAATTTAATACTACCAAAAACGGATGTTAAACACCTTCAACGAGAAGATAAAACCCTAAAACCTCAAAAAAGGTAATCTGGTTCTTAAACGAACTCGAGAACTACTCGACCTAAGGGGCATGTGTCATCCCCAATGGGAAGGCCGATAAAATTTTATTTGTTATTTTATATACTTATAAACTTGGTCCAAAATTCAATTTTAATTTGATTGGTAATTTGATCCAAAATTTAATGTTGAATGAATTATTTTTTCTAAACTAATTTTCGTCTCATCAAATTGATATTGTCAATTTATATGATTGGTCCACATTAATTATATCTTTCTTTTATATGTTTTCAAACTTTATATACCATATGAACTTAAGAATATAAGTAAAATTAAATTTGGATTGAATTTTATTTTATAAATTAAAACTAATTTAAATATTAGAATAATATTATTTTTATTTCAAATATTTATATATAAATAATATTTTGTTATATCTTTACACGTGCAAATACACGGGATCTATGCTAGTAAATAAATAATGTGTTGTGTTATTTACTTTGAGAATGAGAGAAAATTGTGTTAATTAACTTGTGGAAGAAAAAAATTTATAAAAGAGATATTTTAACTTAATTTCATAATTCATCATTCTTGTTTTATTTTCTCTTCGTCTTCGCTTCTAAGAAGTCACAAAGACACTTCTTATTCTTCATTACAATATTTAAACAAGCTAGATTTGTGTTTGATTGCGACCATGTTAGAAACTAATTTTACACTAATCTCTCTAGTGTCACGTTTAACTAATTTCTTTTATTAATGTTAGAAATAAATGGAAATTAACTTAATATAAGTGGCCAACGATTACAATGTTTTGAATATTTAGATTAAATAATCAAAAAGAGGGAAATTGTTAGATAAAATAGATAATTAATTAGTATAAATTAATTATCTAAGAACTTAACCAAATTAATTTTGTACAGGATAAAGAAAACCAAAAATTAAAACTGTTCGGTTTTTCCTTAAAGACTACTGCAAAAATCAGTAAACCGATATAAAGAAGCAAAACCGGTAGACCAATCGGTAGACTGATCGTTCGCATCTTAATGTTTTCAAATTTTTTAGTAGTCACCATGATTTTGTTTTCTTTGGTTCGCTCGTTTCCCTCGTGAAGTTGGATGACTGTCTACCATACTTCTTTTGCAGTAGTGCATGCTCTGATTTTTGCGAACGTATTTTTCTCCAAGGTTTTGTATATGGCATCTCTGCCAAGACTGTTAAGGTTGTTCCTTCTTCTGTCCTCACTTGTCCACTCGCTCCTTTCCTTGTTAATGTTTATTGGACCATCAAAGATGACAAACACAATTTCATCGTTTATGGTAGAGAAGTGCACTTGAATACATAACTTCTAATCAATGAAGTCTTCACTTTCGAGTAGTGGAGCTTTGTTACTGTGAGACATGCTGATATCTAGTTGCTTGAGAATAGAGATTAGCTTCTCTAATACCACTTGTTAGGATCGGGATCGCCAAAGGAGACTGGGGTCTCACAAAGATGAACGCTTACACACATGCCGGTTGATAATAACCCTGTTAAAGGTTAGTATCGGTCTCTATTCTTTGCAAATTGTCATAAACGCGGAAGTGTTTGTTTCAATTTGAAGCAACACGTAATCGGTTTAGATAGAAACAAAAGAAAAATAACACAACACAAAATTTATGGATGTTCGGAGATAAACCCCTACGTCACCCCTTTTCTCAAACCTATGAGAAGGATATTCACTAGAATATTCAGATCGTTTACAATGCTTACGTCGAACACTCGAGGCTTATTTATTGCTCGTTTTCGACCTTTTAATACGCTCACTCTGTTAAACAGACACAAATTCTGTCAATTTACAATACTCACCACTCACACAGAATAGATGAAATTATAATACACAAGAGTAAGGTTCTAACACTTGTAAAGATTAAATGGCTTGTCAGACAAATAGCTCAAAAGGATTGTGAATTCAGTTGTAGAAAGATATTCAAAGTTGTCAAAAGGTTGAAAGCGTGAACAAAAGATCAGATCATGAAGCAAATGACTTATGTCTTCTTAAGTAGGCAAATATATCAACGCATATATTTGCTTCTTCAATGGTTATATTTGCATGATAGTACTCCTTTCTTGATCGTGATTGGTTGGAGTTCAAGGTAGTACAACATATGGGATATGCTTTGATAAGTCAACATGGCATTAATTGGATTAATGATTTCCGAGGAGCAGATCAGCATACAGTTTTGTCTTCTAATGATTTGGCTGTCTGGAACAATATGACAGACAACTGCTCCCAAAAGGCTTTATCAAACTTGCACTAAAATGGCAATTAAGGTTAAATTGGCAGACATCTGCTCCCAAGAAGGTTTCATCAGACTTGTATTAAAATGACAATAATACAGTCTAGACGCTTGAAGACTACCCTCTACAATTACCGAAAGCGTTTTGCATATCATATATTAGGAAACTACTGGCTACGCCTTGTGTAAAATTGTTTTAGCATATAACCGGTTTCGATTCTTGAGATAAAGACCGAGCAGACAACTGTTGGATAGATACTACCGAATATATAACCGATATATATGAACTACCGATTCTACTTATGATAAGACCGAAGTGAGGATACTACCGGTTTTGTTTCATTCATAGCACCGAACAGATAACCGGACATTCTACTAATTGAGCCATCTTTTATAAAACCGAGGATACTACCAGTTGGTCTACCAGTTGCACTTTCTTTATAAAACCAAAGATGCTACCGATTGGTCTACCGGTTATACTTCTTATAAATAATCGAACAGACAACCAGTCAGACTACCGGTTGCGCCGTTTTCAATAAAATCGAGGATACTAACGATTGGTCTATCGGTTGCGCTTTCTTTATAAAACTGAAGATGCTACCGATCAGTCTACCGATAGGTCTACCGGTTCTGCTTCTTTATAAAAACCGAAGATGCTACCGATCAGTCTACCGATTGGTCTACCGGTTCTGCTTCTTTATATTGGTTTGCTAATTTTTGCATCAGTTTTAATTTCCGGTTTTCTTTATCCTGCACAAAATTAACTTGGTTAAGTTTTAGATAATTAATTTATAATAATTAATTATCTATTTTATCTAACAATTTCGCCCTTATTGATTATTTAATCTAAATATTCAAAATCTTGTAATCGTTGACCACTTATATTAAGTTAATTTTCATTTATTTTTAACAATTTCTCCCTCTTTGATAATTTAGAATAAATTATCAAAGTCATTTGATTTATTGAAAACGGAGATCTGGTTTCTTGCAATTGGCACACTCGGTGGGACCCAAACCCACAATCCCTTGATTAGAAGTCAAATTCCTTATCCATTATGCACAGCCTATTTAATCCCGTGCTCTTGGTTCAACTCGATTCATCGGGTGTGCCAATTGCAAGAAATCGGCGTGTGTATAAGCGTTCACCTTTGTGAGACCCCAGTCTCCTTTGCCGATCCCGATCCTAACAATTAGTATAAGGGTTTGTTTGATTTTGAGTTTATTTTAAATGTTTTATATTTTCTTGTCCAATTGGTTCTTATTTAAAGTTTTAATTCTAAAAAAAACATTATTATTTAATATAAGAATATTGTTTTAGTCATAATTTCAATATTACAATGTTATTTAATATATAGATTGATATTTGAGTACCTTAATTTTTACTTAATTAATTTTTTTTTTTAGTTTGAAATAATTTAATATACTTAATTTGAAATTTAATTTGAACTTTATTTTTTAATTTAATTGATTTTTTAAATTTAAACAATTAAATATATTCAATTTAGAAAATTTTATTTTATTTATTAAGAATTAAATATTTTTGAAATTAATTTGTATAATATGTTTAATCAAAATTTTATATTTATATAATATATTTTCAAAAAATATGTGTATCTCAATTTTAATAATAATGATAATATTTAATAAGAACATAAATATCAATAATACAAGCAAAATGTACAAAACTATCTAGTTGAATTACTAAAAACTAATATTAGTATAAATTATCTTTTTATTATGGGTATATTAAATAATAATAACAAATAATTACTTAAAAGGATTAATTTTAAAAAAATACGAATATATATATATATATAGTTAAACTAAAAAATTATTTTTAAAGATATTTGTATTGAGTTAATTAGGAAATAATTAGACCTACAAAATTTCTTATGAGTCTATGTTTTGTTATCATGATCTTAACTCAGTCGTAATATTGAGACATTATTAAATATTATTAAAATTTTAAATATCATGAAAAATTATCTTAAAACATAAATTATATGTATTATATCATTCCATTATAGTTAAATATTGTCATTTTTAATTAAATAAATTTAAATATATTTTTAAAATATAAATAATATAATAAATATAATATTAATATACATCTAGCCTTATTCCTCATAACAAACCATCTTCATTAAGTTTGTTGGGAAAGAACATCTAGTTCCAATAGCGTATTGATTAGCTAGTCTTGAAACCAAATGCCATACTTTGTTTCTTTCGAAACTGATTTAGCTCCTCTTGCATTGCAAGGATCCAATCTAGATCAAGCAATGCTTCCTCAACCTTCTTAGGCTCAATCTGAGAGATGAAAGTAGAGTTCGCATACTCATCTAACAACTGATATTTGGTCCTAAGAGGCGTAGAGGGGTTACCTATTATAAGCTCAGGAGGATGATTTCTATTCCATTTGAAGTTTAGTCCCAAAATATTTTCTGACCGACTGGTTGGCTCAACAATTGACCAACCGACTGGCTCGTTAGTTTTAGGTTGAAATTAATCTACTTAAACATTCTCAGCCATCTGGTCAGACATAAAGTTTCGATTGACCTGGACTTCATCTTCGCTATCAGATTGGAGATCAATAACCTCCATTCTGTTAGACAAATTAATGGGTATGGTGGTGTTACTTTCGACATACTCATCAAATACAACATGGGACGATTTCTCAATAGTTAGAGTTTGCTAATTATACACTCTATAAGCTTTATTAACTGAGGAATATCCTAACATAATACTAATATCGGATTTGGCATCAAAAGCAGTCAAATAATTATTTCCATTATTATGAATGTAACACTTACAAGCAAAGATTCTAAAATATAGAACATTAGGAGTTTTTCCAGGGTAAACTTCAAAGGGAACATATACGTAGTTAAACGTGTCATTCTAACAGAAATGTAATTATACGTTGCAGTCTAACTCCTTTAGACAAGTCTTAAGGGATGCGTAGTTAGACGTTGCAGTCTAACTCCTTTAGACAAGTCTGAAGGGATGCGTAGTTAGACGTTGCAGTCTAACTCTATTAGACGTGGTAGTCTAATGAGAAACGTAGTTAGACGTTACAATTTAACTACTTTAGACAAGTCTGAAGGGATGCGTAGTTAGACGTTGTAGTCTTACTCCATTAGACGTGATAGTCTAATGGAAAACGTAGTTAGACGTTGAAATCTAACTCCCTTAGACTTGACAGTCTAATGGAGCACGTCTAGTGCCTCGCATCAACAGTCGTTTAAAGATAGCATACGTCTACCCACGATCCACCAACTATATGCTACTCTTGCTCCCCTCATCTGTGCAGTCCAATACACCAACTATTTTCATCAAATGAATGAACGCCATGTATGCGAATATTCTTCCCACTACTTGTCCAGTACATGACAATTCCAGAAGGATATCTAGCGCACTAACCGTTTTGTACGGCTACGATCCATTTGCTCAGAATGTGTTGTACTCTAGTACTATGGGTGACCTACCAATAGATGCTTGCCACGTGTTCATCTAGAAGATTCAATATTTGGTGTCCCTCTAATACATATAGATGCTCAAGGACAACAGACGAATCATGGGTTACTAAATTAAACATTCTGATCAATCATTTACTCTTGCACTTACTGATTTTTATCATCTTCCAAGTTCAAGAGAGAAAGAATCAAATTACTGTCTAGTTAAGAGAATATTGTTGAGTACATTGTAAGTTGAATAGAGGTTGTTCTTCTCAACAGAGTGTTAACTAGTTTAATAAACCGTATTTGATTCAAAGTATATAGTGAAATCCTTCTGGTTGTTGGAAGAAAGGTTGACGTAGGACAGTTTGCTCCGAACATCCATAAACAACTTGTTGTGTTCTTTATCTTTTGTATTTCATCCTTCATTGGTTCAAAGCTTCAAACCCAAACAAACAGTTCTGCACTTGAATCGTTTCAAGAGTTTGTGAAGGTTTGCGAAGAATAGGAAATGATATTAATCCCTCATAGGATTTCTATTAATCCGTTTATTCAAAGTTGTTAACAATAGTCAGACCCCGTCTCTATTGGTTGCACTGATCCTATCAAGTGGTATCAGAGCCCTATTTTCTATTCTCAAGCCTATAAAGAACCCATGTCATGTCTATCATCAACGATATCCCTCTACTTTCGAAAGAAAACTATGATTATTGGATGATTAGAATGAAAACGCACTTGGCAGCTCTTGATTGTGACATGTGGTGTGTCATCACTAGCGGTCCCATAAAGATTGTGAAGACAAGATGTGAATGTACAACTGAAGATAAGACGACGAATAACCTGAATAACGTTGCCAAAGACATTCTGTACAAGTCGATCAACATAAACATATTCAATGAGATCAAGTCTTTTTCCTCTACAAAAGAAATATGGGAGAAGTTGATCCAAATATACGGCTGTAAGAATCAAGTAAAAGAGAACCTAAAAGAGAAGAAGGCTCTTGTAAGCATTGAAAGAAAATCCAAGTGGGCAAATAGCGATTCAGACGAATCATCTAGTTAAAGTGATAATGAAGCTATCACCTGCTTGATGGTTGATGACCAACCCAAGGTATTTGATTTCTCTTCAAAAGATTTTACAATAGATGATCTAACTACTGCACTCAATGACATGGTTATTGAGTACAAAAAGTTATCAGACTCATTTGATGAAATGAAATCAAAATATGAGAACAATAACTCTCCTTTATCTCCAGTCTATGAACCAAATATTTTGAAAACAAGATGAATGAGCTCTCATCTGAAAATGAGGCGCTCAAAGAAAAGATTCAAATTCTTTCATCTGAAAATCTTCGTTTAACGTATATGGTCAGTTCATGGACGAAGTTTGGAGACGCTGTCAAACATCAAATGCATATGCTAGGGCCTCCCAGATGCAAATCCGGTTTAGGATATGACAGTAATGACTCAGACAAGTCATATAAGAAGTTAGACCCAGTAACAGACAAGTTTAAGCCTATAAACTTTGTCAAAGGAAGTCTAATTGATAGTGGAACTGATCCAAGCTGTGAGGATCTAACCTTAAAAGGAACTTATTCATGTTCCTTTATTTATAAGCTATCTGAAACTTGGGAAAAAGACAGATAGGAAGTCTGGAAAACTAAAACCTGACAAAACGTCAAGGAGTTTTAAACAAAAACAATCCTCTAAGGTTAAGAACCTAGCTGCTAGCAGAAAGACTCCTACTAAGCGTAAATCATACGCACTTATAATAACACAAGAAGGGAAATCCATCAGAATAACTTAAATTTGGATTCCCAAAGGACTGATTGATCGAGGACCCAAGTGAATGTGGGTACCAGAAAGATTGTAAATATGTGTTTGTGAAGGTACATCAGATTAGTTGCCTAGAGGAATCAGTTTGGCATTTGGACAGCGACTGCTCCCGACATATGACTGGAGATAGACGAATTCTGAATGAGATTGCAGTTTGTTCAAGGCCTAAGATTACTTTTGGGGATAACCACAAGGGTAAGATCATGGGTAAGGGTAAGATTATCCATGGTAATCTAACCATCAACGACTTGAAACTTGTTGAAAACTTGTGGTATAACTTGATTAGTATTAGTCAATTATGTGATAATAGTTTTTCTGTTTATTTTCAAACTCATGCATGCCTAGTTAAGGATCAGCATTGTAACATTCTGCTGACCGAAAGTAGGGTACGAAACTCTTATAAAATGAATTGGAAAAATAAGATATCTAATCTCATATGTATGATTGCCAAAATTGATCAAAACTAGCTATGGAACAAGAGATTAAACCATCTTAATTTTAAAACCATTAACAACATTTGCTCTCATAATTAGGTGTTTGGTTTACCTAAATTACAGTTTTCAAAGGACAAGGTTTGTCCTGCTTACTAGTTAGGCAAGCGGAGAAAATCATCGTTCAAGAGTAAAGGGAACTCTCAGTCTAACTAGTGCTTAGAACTTTTACATATGAACCTTTTCGGTCCAATTCCTGTAAAGATCTTAGAAGGAATGAGATTTACCCTAATTATTATTAATGATTTTTCACGATTTACATGGGTAGTGTTTTTGCAATCTAAGGATCAGACGGTTAGAAACTTGATTAAGATCCTTAGAAGAATTCAAAACCAAAAATCTTTAAGTATTGTTTCAATTAGAAGTGATCGGGGAACCGAGTTCACCAATAGTCGCCTAACTTCCTATCTCGAGGAGTCTTGTATTAGTTGTTATACACAGAATCGATCAGTAATTAACAAATGATTTGACAAAACACCCTATGAACTGTTTTATGGGAAAATTCCTACAATGTCTTACTTTAGAGTATTCGGGTGTAAGTGTTTTTATCCATAACAATGGGAATGATTATCTGATCGTTTTTAATGCTAAAGCAGATGCTGGAATCGTATTAGGATATTCCTCAGTCAGTAAGGCTTTCAGAGTATACAATAATCGAACAGAAACTGTTGAGGAATCCCTGTTTATTGTTTGTGATGAATCTGTTGAAAACAATCATATTGATCCCATCGACCTTACTAACAGATTAAAAGTAACAAGTCTTGAATCTGATTGTGAAGATGAAGCTCTTGCCAAAAGGACTCTTTCGTCTAATCTAATGGCTAATCCGGTTGAGAATCAACTAGACGTCCAAATTCCCATTCAACAAGTTGTTGAAAGTTTAGACGTCGCGGGGCCATCTAATCAGACGACTAATCCTTTAGGACCCAACTTCAAATGGAACAGAAATCATCCACTTGAATTGATTATTGGTAATCCTAACTCTCCTCGTAGGACAAGACGTCAATTGTTGGATGAAATGGCTAACTTCGCATTTATTTCTCAAATTGAACCTACGAAAATCTGTTAAGCAGTGCTTGATCCAGATTGGATCAATGTTATGCAAGAGGAGTTAAACCAATTTGTGAGAAATAAAGTGTGGCATCTAACTCCAAAGACGACTGATCAATCGATCATTGGAACAAGATGGGTTTTTCGAAACAAGCTTAGTGAAGATGGATTAGTTGTAAGAAATAAAGCCCGGTTGATTGCCCAAGGACACAGACAAGAGGAAGGAATTGACTTTAATGGGTCATTTGCCCTTGTAGCTAGACTTGAGGCAATCAAAATCTTCATGGCTTATGCATCATTTAAAAATTTTAAAGTTTTTCAAATGAATGTGAAAAGTGCATTTTTAAATGGTACTTTAAATGAAGATGTTTATGTTGAACAACCTCCTAGTTTTCAAGATCATTCTTTGCCAAATCATGTTTTTAAACTTGAAAAAGCTTTATATGGTTTGAAACAAGCTCCAAGAGCCTTGTATGACACTTTCACCAAATTTTTGTTTGATCATGATTTTGTCATTGGTTCAGTTGATAAAACCTTGTTTAGATTTGTTAAAGACTCTCATATTCTGCTTGTTCAAGTATATGTTGATGATATCATATTTGGGTCAACTAACCCCAAACTTCGTGAGAAATTTGCCAAGCTGATGTAGGACAAATTTGAGATGAGTATGATGAGAGAATTAACATTCTTCCTCGGTCTTTTAAGTTTGTCAGCTGGAAAAAGGAACGTTCATCAACCAAGAAAAATACACCAAGGAACTTCTAAATAAATTCGGGATGGAGAGTTGCTCGGCTGCAGCCACTCCTATGAGTTCTTCCAGCAAGCTAGACAAAGATGAAGGTGGCCAGGGTGTAGACATCACTACCTACAAAGGTCTCATCGGCTCTTTGCTCTATCTTACTTCCAGTAGGACAGACATCTAATTTGATGTTGGTGTCTGTGGAAGATTCCAGGCTAATTCAAAACTATCTCACTTTATTGCTGCTAAGCGAAACATGAAATATTTAAAGGGAACTCAAAATGTGGGACTTTGGTATCCGAAGGATTCTAGTTTCAATTTAACAAGTTTCTCAAATGCAGATTATGTAGGGTGCAAGATAGATAGGAAAAACACAAGTGGAACTTGTCAGTTCCTTGGAGATCGTCTGATCTCATGGTTCAACAAGAAGAAAACATACATTGCCATGTCTACAGCTGAAGCTGAATATCTTGCAGTAGAGAGTTGTTGTTCTCAGCTCATGTGGGTTCAACAACAGCTGAGGGACTATGGAATTGACGCAGCAGAATCTCCAATTTTCTGCGACAATACAAGTGTAATTACAATCACCTATAATCCAGTTCTGCACTCTCGGACAATACACATCGAAATCAAACATCATTTCATCTGAGAGCATGTCAATCAGAAGCATATTCGCCTTGAATATGTCCCAACAGATCAACAAACGACAGACATCTTCACGAAGCCGCTACCCGAGACTATGTTTTATCACTTTAGAAATATTTTAGGGCTTGTTGATCTTGTTTGATTAATTTGAAATGATTATGCACAAATTGAGGGGGAATTTGGAGTGTAAATGTTACTAGACAGACTTGTGTAGACGGAAGTCTCCATCGGTCTAATAGATCAGTTGTCTAAAGAGTGTACCTAATTAGACGTGCATTTGCTGAAACAGTCTGTGTTTCCAGGTTGGATAACTATCTTGGTTTAAAACCTATGTGGTTAAACGTCGAAGTCTAATAGACGTTTAGACGTCTATAAGAAAAGAGTAGTTGGACGATCACGTCTAACCAAACATACGTATAACGCGTGGTGTTTAAGCATAATTAGACGCCCGAAGTCTAATAAACTTTTGGATGTCTGTAAGACAAGCGTGATTAGACGTCGGGGTCTAATAGATGCTTATCCAACTCTGAAGCAGAGAATGTAGACAATAAGTCAAACGTCTAACTACGTGCATCATTAAATCGTTCATCTTCAGACTAGTGGGACAACTGTCTACTAGTACATGTGATGTCTATGTACTATTCCTGCCAAAAATTGAATAGTCATCTCTCCAATCACTTTAAGACATGTGTCTCTCAATGTTAAAAGAATGACTAAAATTTCTAATGTTCTTTCACTGCACGTATTTCATTAATGACAAACTTTTATGATTACCCTTAAATGCTACTTTTTCTAAATGATGCGTCTCTTGGAAATCAGTTTCTATGTTTTTGACGGTTCATATAATCATTGCTTTTAGTTGTCATAAGTCAACCTTTCTCTATAAGAGAAACGATCATATTTGCTTCTCAAACATCTCCCCTATGAATCTTCGCTTCTCTCTCTAAGAAATCTTCGTGTGCCTCTTAGAATTCTATGAGTAATCCTCTCGTCTCTCTCAAAATGGGCTCTCTTATGCCATCCACCCTTCAAATAGATTATTGATTTTGTGTCCATGTTGGTGATTCTTGAAATGGTTGCCATGTTTGAATCCCTTAAATCCTCAGGACATGAAAATTTTCTCAAGGCTCATGTCATCATTCACGAAACTCCGGTTCGTGAATTCTTTAAGAATGGAGGTTTATACAACAACAGGACTGTCGTATCAATTTTTTTAATGATATCGCTTGCTTCACTGAAGAATCCTTCGCTCGTTTCTTCGATCTTCTGATCGAGGGGCTATTTGAGTTCCCGACATCTTCAGAAGAAGTCCTGAATGAGATGGGGCTTTTCTTCTCTGAAACTACTCGTGATTGAATTCTTGTTCATGTCAAATCTCACGGACTAAGGTCCGCCCTGAAAGTTGAGTTTTCCCTGCTCAACGATATCATTTCCAGGTCCCATTTGGCCAAGGGATTTTCCAACTCATACACGAAGATGGTCTTCGAGATATTGATTTCTATCTCTAAGGGGACAATAATCAACTGGTCAAAAATCATTTTCAATAACTTGATGACAATGGTTGAAAGAAGGTCTCCTGGGTACGCTGCTCAGCTTAGCATGCTACTTCCTACACTCCTTTCAAGTGTTGGGGGACCTGGGATTCTCTTAAAGTCCTCGAGAGTGTTGAACTATCAGATAGTTCTTGACTACTATCTCCAAGCAAGAAGGCTTAAGCTCAAGAAAAGAAATCGGGAGTTCCTTCTGGTCGAAAATGATCAGTATGAATCCATCGCTCTCGATGATTTTAAAAAAGGGGAAGTAAAAGTAGTGGCCTTAGGCCTAAGGGGAACTAAGTGTAGAAAGGAATAAGAAAAAGACCCAACCTTTTTGTTTTTGGGAAATTTTCGTTTATGTTATTCATCTCCTCCAGATTTTTGAAAGTATGAATATATGATCTTGTGTTCGGTATTGCTTTGCTGCTCATCAATTTTGTCTACTTGTTTTAATCTTTTAACGAAGTTTTTTTTTTGGAAAAACGATTTAGCGTCATTTCATTAAAAATTCCCAAAAACGAAAAAAAAAACTACGAGTTTAAGAGATCATTCTAGATAGGCCTAGAATGATTTTGAAGTCATAACATTCTAAATAAAAGCTAAAAATCTAAAAACGTAAATGAATTATTTGTTTACAATTATTTCAATTCTAGTGAGTTTAAAAAATGGTAAACTCTAGTTTCTACAGATATTCCAGTTCTGCTCCGTGGGTAAGGGTAAGATTATCCATGGTAATCTAACTATCAAAGACGTGTTACTTGTAGACAATTTGTGCTATAATTTGATCAGTATTAGTCAGTTATGTGATAATTGTTTGTTAGTTGATTTTCAAACTCATGCATGTCTAGTTAAAGATCAACATGGTAATAGTTTATTAACTGGTAGTAGAGTAGGAAACTCATACAAAATAAATTGGCAAAAAGAATCTTCTGATCCTATGTGCATTGTTACATAAAATTAGATCGGTTAAATAAAACTTAACAGAAACAAACTTCCTATGCAGGAACGGTTAAAGAATTCAACAAGTTAAGTAATTTAACCGGTCAAGCAATACAACCGGTCAAGAACCTAAGCGATCAAGAAGACAAGACCGGTCAGATAAGAAGACAAAAATCGTTGGACATTCGGTTAACCTTAAGCTATGAAAAACAGGAAATCATCCGGTTAACCTAAACAACCGATTGGTGCAAACAAATACTTTGAGTATCTGTTGAAGATGATACCAAAGGGACAAACCTTAGTATTGCCATATTCATACAAGTCTGAGGACAATCTGCAGGCTGCAGAAGACCGTCCGACAAGATCTTTCCACTCCGGGACAAATCAGAGGCGCAATCCTCCAGGCGCAGGCAACTGTCCAACCGACAGTTGCCATATTAAGTAAAAGACAAACCTAGCTGGTTTGCCCTATACACTGGAAGCCTAAACCACCAGGTCTGGATCACTGAACCTCTGCTCAACCAATCAGATTCAAGGAGATGAAATGTGACCGTTGGCACATTTCACCTATAAAAGAAGGAGATGAAGAGGAGTAAACATAGTTACTAATTACATAAGCTATACGAGAGAACATTAAAGAGCTCCACCAACCTAAGTTATAAGTGATCCTTATCTCTCTACATTAAAAGAGTTTAAGCGTGTATTTGAAGTGAGATTACAATTTCGGTGAGAATTGTACGAGTGTTTATCGAGCATAAAATAAGTCTCGATCGGATTGTGTTTGTGTATTCCTTAGTGAATATCCTTATCGCGGTTTCGAGAGGAAGGGGTGACGTAGGAGTTTATCTCCGAACATCCATAAAAAACCTGTCTTGTTATTTACTTTCTACCGGTCTTACATTCTAACCGATTCTACCTAAACCGACTTACTGATTCCCAAAACCGACCCACCCAACTCCAAACCGACTCTATCCAAATCCGGTTCTACTTATCTTGTGTGTGTGCTGCTTCAACCTGAAACAAACCACTTCCACACTTGAACTCGGTTCAAGGGTTTGTGATAGTTTGTGTAGTATTGAAACCCGATGTTAATCTTTAAACACCAACCGTTGAGTGAAGGCGCTAACCGGCCAGACCCCGATTCCCCAGCCGCGACCTAGATCCTAACAATTGGTATTAGAGCAGTTAGTTTCAATACTCAAGCAAGCATGTCTTTTGATCGGCCCCCAATGCTAGAAGGTGACGACTTTGCCAACTGGAAGGCACGAATGCACCTGCATTTAATCACCATGGATGATGAGATGCAGTTCATTCTGACTGAAGGACCGGTAAAGATTGATAAAGACAGATATGACTGGACAGCTGATAATAGGAGAAGAAACAATCTGGACAACCATGCCAGAAACCGCATCACTAACGGTTTGGACAAGAATACATTTTGTAAGGTCAAAGATTGCAAAACCGCAAAGGAAATATGGGAAGCGGTGATTCAAATTCATGAGGGAAATGAAAGAACCAAAGAAAATAAGATAATAATGGCTACTCAGAAGTTTGAAAATATATAGATGAAACCGGGAGAAACAATGAGGGAATACAGTGACCGGTTCACAGATGTGATAGACGAGCTATCAACTCTTGGAAAGAAGTATGACAACAAGGAAATCATCATGAAAGCGCTAAGATCCCTTCCAAGTGCATGGGATATAAAGACAATGGTGATGAGGGAATCAAACTGTCTAAGTAAGATGAAGCTACACGATGTGTTCGAAGATCTTAAGGCATATGAGTTTGAAATGAGATCTAGGACTGAAGATGAAGTCTCAGCCTCAACCTCAACCAAAGCATTGGTCACATCCATAGAATCGGTTGTTCCTGCACCGATTAGAACCGCTGAACAGTTCACCGAGGATGCCATGGCAATGCTTGCACAGAAATTTGGCAGATTCATGAAGAGAAGCCAACCGACAAACAACAACAACTATAACTACGGTGATAAATCTAATATTAGATGCTATAACTGCAACTGTTTGGGAGATTTCAGGTGGGAATGCAGAAAACCGAGGCGGGATGACCGAAACCGGATAATCAGAATCAAAGAAATAACTATCCACAAACCGGTGAAGGAAGTGAAGTTCAGAAAGCACTGATAGCCGATGATGGAGGAAGCTTATGGGCTCACAGTGACAGTGATGATGAACTCACATGCCTCATGGAAAACGAGGAACAGGTATTTGACTCTCACTGTGAAGAATTTACTAAAGACGGATTATTTAATGCACTGAATGACATGGTGGCAGACTATAAGAACTTATTAACATTAATACCAACCCAACTCAGCTTTAGAACCGACCCCATAGCAACAACCATGACCGAACCAAAAACCATCCGACCTGATAAAATCATGGAAACCGAGATAGCACCTGAAATATCCTCTAAGGCCAAATAGTTCAAAGAGTCAGTTCAAAAATTGACCGAAGAGGATGATGCCCGAACCCAGTATCGAATAGCCGCATGGAAAAGATCTAGTGACATGGTGAACCATATGTCTAAGTACAAAAGACATCCCAAATGCAAATTTGGTCTTGGGTACAAAGACAACAAATCCGCCAACCGGAACCATTCGGACAAAATGAAGCTCACAAAAGATAACCTTCCCTTTGTAAGATTTGTCAAGAGCTCTTCAACCGACGATGAGGAACAAAGTGCCTCATATCCGGAAGACGAACTAATCTATGTAAGTCCAACTGACTCCGAAAAATGGCTTCACCCTGAGAAAAGGATAGCCAACCGGCCCAAAGGTAAGAAAGCCGAACCACATAGGCTAAACCAAAGACCATCTCCGAATAAGGCACTTTTAGGAAAACAAAAAAATCTTAAACCAAGTACAGGAAAACTAGTTAGAACCATAACCGGGAAAGTTGTCCGACTTATTAAAGTCTAGATACCTAAGGGACTAATCACTTGTGGACCCAAGTAAATGTGGGTACCAAATAGTTGTAAATATGTATATTTTGCAGGATATAAAGAAACGGCTAGGAAACTCCAAGTGGTACCTGAATAGCGGTTGCTCTAAACACATGACTGGAAACAACAATCTTCTAACCGACATCAGAATAGAAACCGGTGCAATGATTACCTTCGGTGATAACTCAAAAGGTAGAACTGAGGGAAAGGGTAAAATTGTCCATGGTAATTTAACAATTGATAATGTACTCTTAGTTGAAAACCTACATTTTAACCTACTAAGCATTAGCCAAATGTGTGATGTTGGATACACTGTAGAATTCCTTAAGCATGCATGCTTAGTTAAAAATTCTCAAGGTATCTGATAGAAAAATTAAGTAGATTAATTTTGGAACCGGCCAGACGAACTAAACATAGGTTAATCTTCATGTGCAGGTACTTCTAAAACCGTATGAACCGGTTGGGGCATCAAAAACCGGTTGTTACTACCTCAAAGAAACCAGCCTCGAGTGATCAAGTCAAAGATCAGAGGAACCGGTTCTACCTTTTCAAAGCAACCGGTTAACGAAGAACAAAAGATTACACTCCAATCGGATCATAATGCACAAGACACAAAAACCGGATAGAACAGATCAAAAGTCAGAAGATTCAAATTTCAAGAGTGACTTACCATGACGGAAGAAACGTGTCTCGAAAGAATAAAAGAAGATCGGATCCGATCAGAAGCATGCGAGGAAAGCAATGATGCTTTGTTGATCCGATGCTGACAACCGGAAGCGGATGTTCAACACGTGTCTCAATCTGAAAACCGGGTATGTCATCACATGCTCAGAGTCACCTGCATGAATGTCAGGTGTTGAGGAAGTTGAAGCGTGCAAGCAACCTCTCTGCAAACAGGCGTGATAATGATCGACCAATCCGCAAGAGAGAGAAGAAAGTAGCTGTTAGCTACTTTCATCTATAAAAGGAAGACGGATCGTCTTCATTCAACGCAGTTCGGCAGTTGTAGTTGTGAGCATCATAAACTCTGAAAGTCATAAAGAATTAAATTCTAGAGAGATAAAGTCCTGTATTCTAAAGCCGGTGTGCTTAAAACCGGAAGCTTTGTGTGTGTTGTTTTATTGAGTTGTTGTATTACATCAAAGTGTGAGTTTGGTGTAACCGGCGAGTAGCGAAGTTGGGCTCGACCGGAAGTGTAATTGTAACTCTAAAGAGTTAGTGGAGATCCTTCTCATAACCTGAGAAGAAGGGGTGACGTAGGAGGGTTTGCTCCGAACATCCATAAACAAATACCTTGTCTCGTGCTCTTTCATTCGCTTTCATTTCCTGCTTTCTTAACGTAAACCGCAAACTAATCATACTTCCAAAACCGATCACTCACCTCCATTAAACTGACTCATTCCTAAAACATCATCTAAAAGTCGCATTCGTTGCTTCAACCTGAAATAGACATTTCCGCCCTTGAACCCGGTTCAAGAGTCTGTGACAGGTTGTGCAGTGCTGAGAAAGGTTTTAGTCTTTAACCGGACTATCACCAAAAGAGTTGTGTGTTGCGTAAGCGGCCACCCTTACCGAAACCGGAAAACACCCCGGTCCTCCAAGGGCGTCCCCGATCCTAACAAGTGGTATTAGAGCAAGGTTCTTAGCACTCAAGCAACCAAAGATGGTGGGAAGCATGACCCACAGCGACAAGCCGCCAATGCTAAACAGCGAAGCGTTTAGTAGTTGGAAGAAACAGATGTATCTACATCTGATTACGTTAGATGATGAGATGAGCCGAGTCCTGAAAGAGGGACCGATCAAGATCAACAAGGAGGAAAGCCAATGGACGAGTGAAGATCGGAGAAGAAGCAACCTGGACAACCATTGCATGAGGCATATCTATAAGGCTATAGATAACAACACTTTGAACAAAATATCAGAGTGCGAAAATGCAAAGGAAGCCTGGGAAACGATCATTCAGATCCACGAGGGAAACGAAAGAACCAAGGAGAATAAAATCTTGGTGGCTACGCAGAAGTATGAAAACATAAGGATGAAACCGGGAGAAAATATGAAGGAATTTAGCAACCGGTTCACCAGCGTAGTAAACGAGCTTCAGACACTCGGAAAGAAGTATGACAACCGAGAAGTGATCATCAAAGCTTTAAGATCTTTGCCAAGCACGTGGGATATCAAGACCATGGTGATGAGGGAATCAAGCACCCTTGGGCAGATGAAGTTGCATGATGTGTTTGAGGACTTGAAAGCCTACGAATTCGAGATCAAATCTCGGATCGAAGATGAAGCATCTACATCAACCGCAACAAGAACTTTGGTCACATCGGTGGAACCGGCGGCTCCAGTATCAACCGCACCGGCTCCAGTCAAAAACACTGATCAAATAACCGACGATGTGATGGCGATGCTAGCCCAGAAATTCGGGAAATTCATGAAGAAGAGCCAGCCACCATCTAATAATGATTTTAATTATAACTATGTAGATAAATCAAACAAGAGATGTTATAAGTGTGATGGTTTTGGACATTTCAGGTCAGAG